>NC_045148.1:12984801-13182301 GCF_008831285.2 Nymphaea colorata | reverse complement strand
TATATCATGGTTACATCATTTCAAAAATTTATGCTGAAACTAAATACCAAAATTTGGCTTTTGATTATTTCAAACTTCTTCACTAGTGATCAGAAGGAACTTTACCTAGCTAAACAGTGAAGAGGAAAGGTTTCAAGGGAGTTATGCTATTTGAAGGATCTGAATTATAAAAACCATCACAGCTTGGCTTGCAGCTCTGGATTGTCTTATCAGTAACGACACATTCAACAAAACTTTCAAGGATCGGTGAGAACAGTAACATAATGTTTGGGATCCATCTTCAATGAGTGCTAGACAATACTCTTTTCTAAAAGAATGTCTAAATTCAGCTTAAAGTTATCCACAAAGATAGACAAATAGAAAACTCTCAATATCTTTATCTTTCTTGATTGTAACTTTTGCATTAAGTAATGCCAACAAGTCCGTTCCCTTTCTTCTTGATGTCCTCCCAAATAAGCTGCCAAGAAACTTTATCCCAATCTAAGGCCTTCCATTGCCACAAATCAGAAGATTGAGAAAGGTGGATAGAGTTTAGATGGGGTAGAACATCCTTAGCCAATCGGTTGGCATCTAAGTTATGTTGAATGGCTAGCTTTAACTCTGCAACAAAAAATGCACGCATGGCTGCTAGAGCATAAAACTGAGAGGAAGGGACTTTGAACAGCAAAATGCCTTCCCCCCAATCATCCAACCACACTCGAGTTGTAGATCAATTTCCCACAGACCATCTGACCTCCTTTTTAATGGCGTCCCAACCCCATTCTATTCCTCTCAAGAGCCAAGAATCATTGGCCTTACCCTTACGTGTCCATAGTCTATAGTTGCTGAGATATTTCTTCGAGGCAAGGGGACCCTGAAGAAGAAGTTGTATGACCAACCTGCAAAGCAAGATTTCCTAAGCAGACTCTGTTAAGATCTTTAATGCTTATAAGGCCCACACCACCCTCTCCTTTCGGTCTGCAAAGTTTATTCCATGCAACTAAATGTTGTTTGCAGCGTTGTAATCACCCAAAATTTTTCTAAAGGACTATGTTGTGTTATCCAAGTGCGAAATTCAAATTTAGGCACAAGATTTCCAAAATACAACTTTCAGATCCAAATTAAATCCAAAATACTACTTTCAAATCCAAATTAAATCCAAAATACTACTCTTAGATCTAAATTAAATCCAAAATACTACTTTTAGATCCAAAACCCAAGTTCAGATCCAAATCAATCATTTAAGACTAATTTGCCCTTCCTTTTCACCAAAAACCTCCTTTTAGAGGGTGATTTTAGTCTTTTTAGGTAAACAAGACCAATTTACCCCTCCTTTTGACAAAAAAACATCCTTTTATAGGGTGATTTTAGTCTTTTTGGGCAAACAATACCGATTTGCCCCTCCTTTTGACCAAAAACCTCTTTTTCGAGGGTGATTTTAGTCTTTTTTAAACAAGACCGATTTGCCCCTCCTTTTGACAAAAAAAACGTTCTTTTAGAGGGTGATTTTAGTCTTTTTGGTAAACAAGACCCATTTGCCCCTTCTTTTGTCCAAAAAACATCCTTTTAGAGGGTAATTTTAGTCTTTTTAGGTGGACAAGACCAATTTGCCCATCCTTTTGACCAAAAAATCTCCTTTTGGAGGGTGATTTTAGTCTTTTTAGGTCGAAAAATTCAAATTTTGGGTTTTAGCTCCAAAATCCTATATAAATACCCCACATATACTCTCTCTTGGGCAAGATTGGCCCTTGAGAGAAACTCTAGTGTATTCTCACTTGAAGACTTAGAGTTTCTCTTGAGCTCTCTCTCTCTCCCTCTTCCTCTTTCCATTTACTTCTCCAACTTAGAGCAAGCTACAACACCCTTGGAGCTTCATTCAAAAGGGGATCTTCAAGTCAATGTGTTCATCTTCCTTAGGTCATTTCCCATTAGAGGTATGTAATCTTCATCCCTCTCATTTCTCTCTTCTTTCTTTTCATTAATATTCTTATTATTATGCTATTTCTTTTTCTTAAACATAGTCTTGTTGTTGTTTTCATTTTCTCTTTTTATCTTTATCTCCCTATGGCCAAAGGAGATAACACTCAACCTCTTTTTAAAGACAAGAGGCTATGCTCAAGTGCACCGGGAGCATGAGAAGATGAGATGATATTTTATTTTATGATTAAATCATGCTCTTCCTAGCAGGGGTATTATACAGACGTGGATTTAGCACTGAATACTCTCGGTGCCTTGATGAAGATGAGGCAAAGAAAGTAATTGAAGAATCACATCGAGGAGATTGTGGAGGCCATGTTGGTTACCAAACCCTCACCAAACAAATAATTCGAGGAGGGTATTATTGGCCTACCATGCAAAAAGATTGTCATCAATTTGTCAAAAGATGCAAAGAATGTCAACTGCATGCTCCAGTAATTCATGCCTCAGCCTCTCACTTGCATTCTGTGACATCTCCTTGGCCGTTTTCAATGTGGGCCTTTGACATAATCGGACCGATATCCCCTGCAGCTTCTAACGGCCATAAGTATTTTCTTGCTGCAACGGATTATTTTACCAAGTGGGTAGAAGTTGTCACACTCAGAACAGTGGAAGGACGTCATGTAGTGTCATTCATTCACAAAAATCTTCTTTGCAGATTTGGAGTCCCTCATGATATAGTATCAGACAACGGAACTCATTTCAAGAATGAAAAGATGAGGCAATTGTGCAGCAAGTACCACATCACGCATCATTTTTCAGCTCCTTATTATCCCCAAGGCAATGGACAAGTAGAGGCTACCAACAAGATCTTGATCCGCATCTTGGAACGGACAGTAGAAACTGGAAGAGATTGGCATGAAAAGATGCACAACGCTCTATGGGCATATCGCACCACTATGAGAACTCCAACAAATGCCACTCCAGCAGAGCTAGTCTATGGAACAGAAGTGGTTCTACCATTACATGTGTTGAAACCTGCTTTGAAGTTCGCTTCTCTCATAGAGCTCCCTCTTGCTCAATATCAACAAAAAAGGCTAATGCAACTCGATTTGCTATATGAAAAGAGGCTAAAAGCGGCTGAACATGCTGAAGCTTATCGCCAAAGGGTAGCCAGACAATTTGCCAAGTCAGTTATCGAGAGACAGTTCAAAGTGAATGATTCGGTCCTACGATCTGCAGTGTACATGAGAGGACGACCACGGGGCAAGTGAGCACCAAATTGAGAAGGCCCATATGTCATTAAGGAAGCTTTGCCCCACAATTCATACCGACTAATTGATGCTGATGGGGTGGAACTTGCCGATCCTGTTAGTGCCCTTCACCTCAAGAAATTTTATGCCTAGTTCTCTTGTATTCATTTTCCAATCAATGTCAAACATTTGTGTTTCCACATCGACTATTCAATCTAGATTTTTCCCAGTTGTAAAACATGACAATTACACTGGGACATTTTTATTTTTATTTTTATTTTATCGCTCAGGGCTTGAAAGCAACCCGTGCAGGTAAAGGGTTAAACCTGCAATATGAGGGCAACCCATGTAGGCAAGGGGTCAAACCTGCAATGCTAGCCAAAGCAACCCATGCAGGCAAAGGGGTTAAACCTGTGCTACAAGCCAAAGCAACCCACACAGTTAAAGGGTTCAACTTGTGATGCAAGTCAAGGCAACCCATTCAGGGGGTTAAACCTGAATTTGAAATCGGCAAACCCATGCAGGCAAGGGGTTAAACCTGCAATTTAAGCTCAAACAACCCATTCAGGTAAGGGGTAAAGCCTGAAACATCTCTATGAAAATGTCTTATTTGAAAAATTTGTGGCGTTTATCTTTGTCACTAAGCACAGCTAACACTGGCTTATTAACAAAGAGGGGCATCTGCAATCACCCCAAATTTTTCTAAAGGACTATGTTGTGTTATCCAAGTGCGAAATTCAAATTTAGGCACAAGATTTCCAAAATACAACTTTCAGATCCAAATTAAATCCAAAATACTACTTTCAGATCCAAATTAAATCCAAAATACTACTCTTAGATCTAAATTAAATCCAAAATACTACTTTTAGATCTAAAACCCAAATTCAGATCCAAATCAATCATTTAAGACTAATTTGCCCTTCCTTTTCACCAAAAACCTCCTTTTAGAAGATGATTTTAGTCTTTTTAGGTAAACAATACCAATTTACCCCTCCTTTTGACAAAAAAACAACCTTTTATAAGGTGATTTTAGTCTTTTTGAGCAAACAATACCGATTTGCCCCTCCTTTTGACCAAAAACCTATTTTTTGAGGGTGATTTTAGTCTTTTTTAAACAAGACCGATTTGCCCCTCATTTTGACAAAAAAAACGTTCTTTTAGAGGGTGATTTTAGTCTTTTTGGTAAACAAGACCCATTTGCCCCTCCTTTTGACCAAAAAACATCCTTTTAGAGGGTAATTTTAGTCTTTTTGGGTGGACAAAACCAATTTGCCCCTCCTTTTGACCAAAAAATCTCCTTTTGAAGGGTGATTTTAGTCTTTTTAGGTTAAAAAATTCAAATTTTGGGTTTTAGCTCCAAAATTCTATATAAATACCCCTCATATCCTCTCTCTTGGGCAAGATTGGCCCTTGAGAGAAACTCTAGTATATTCTCACTTGAAGACTTAGAGTTTCTCTTGAGCTCTCTCTCTCTCCCTCTTCCTCTTTCCATTTACTTCTCCAACTTAGAGCAAGCTACAACACCCTTGGAGCTTCATTCAAAAGGGGATCTTCAAGTGAATGTGTTCATCTTCCTTAGGTCATTTCCCATTAGAGGTATGTAATCTTCATCCCTCTCATTTCTCTCTTCTTTTTTTTCATTAATATTCTTATTATTATGCTATTTCTTTTTCTTAAACATAGTCTTGTTGTTGTTTTCATTTTCTCTTTTTATCTTTATCTCCCCATGGCCAAATGAGATAACACTCAACCTCTTTTTAAAGACAAGAGGCTATGCTCAAGTGCACCGGGAGCATGAGAAGATGAGATGATATTTTATTTTATGATTAAATCATGCTCTTTCAAGTATTCTTGTTGTTCTTGTTCTTTCTCTTTATTAATATCTTCTTGCTTTTTTTTTTCTCTTCAATACATTCTTGTTGTTGTTTTTCTTTTCCTTAATGAATATATTTTTGTTGTTATTGTTATTTCATTTTTTCAATATAGTCTTGTTCTTGTTATTTTCTTTCTTCCTCCTCTCCCCATGACCAAAGGAGATAGCCCTCAATCTCTTTTTAGAGACAAGAGGCTATACTCAAGTGCATTGGGAGCATGAAAAGATGAGATGATATTTCATTTCATGATTGAATCATGCTTTCTCTTTTATTAAATATAACATTATTTCTCTTTCTACATTTTCTCCTCATCTTCATCTCCCCACGGCTAAAGAAGGTAGCTCTCAATCTCTTTTTAGAGACAAGAGGCTATACTCAAAGTGCACCGGGAGCATGGAAAGATGAGATAATCTTTCATTTTAATCATGTTCTTTCTTTTCATGAATACATTCTTATTGTTCTTTTGTTTCCTCTTATTTCTCTCTCTTCCTCATTTCTCCATGGCCAAAAGAGATAGTTCTCAATTTCTATTTTAGAGTTAAGAGTCTATACTCAAGTGCACCGGGAACATGAGAAGATGAGGTGGTATATCAATTCATAGTTACATCATGTCTTTCCTCCTAATTGAACTTTGATTTTTCCATCATTCTCTTTCTTTCTTTCCTTCCTTGAATGTTATCTATATATTATGCATGCATAGTTACTTGGTTCTTTACTTACATGTGAATGTATGGCGGGAATGAGAGTGTGGTTGGAGGACTCTTTATTTTCATATTAATTTTTGAGGTTGGGACTTGTCCAACCCGAGATAAACCCTCACGAAGATGTACATGTTAATATGCATTTTCATGTCATTTTGCGCTAGTTTCCTTCTTAATAATCACATTAGGAACCCTAACGAGTGCCTCGTTATGTTGCTTGTTTTCTTTCATACCCAACGGTGGAAGAAATATATCCCTTACAACAAACTAAATGATAATATTCTATGCTTATATAAATCATATTTTCCAAAACATTTTCAAAAAGAACCTTCTAACATGGCCTTAGGGACTTAGCTTAGACTCTTGCATGAGTCCAAGCTCCCCTCCGGCCCACATTAAATTTGAAGTTGGTAATTTTAAGTTGTTCATTGATTTTTCTAATCTTATGAAGGTATGAATGTATACACATGTTATATACATTTATGCCAACATGATGACCCCCATATTTCTCTCTCTATGCTTTCAATTTCTATTTTATAAATTTTCATATGTGCATGAATACGTATATACATGTGCTCCATCTTCTCTCTTTCAAATATTTATTCCTCTTTTCAAGACAAATATCTTATCTTATAACATTTCTCATACCCATACATGCGTATGATATTTTTCTTTTCCTCTAAAATCTCTATTTCTCTTCGAATCAATACATCTTTTTCTCTTAAACTTTCATATATGTGTATATATGATGGTATGTACACATGTATGCATGTCTTTCTTTATATCTCTCTTTCCTTTCATAAGAGTGTTTTATCTCTTATATTCTTTTTAACATTCTCATCTCATGAAATTTCTATTTACCAACTTCAATAAGACCACAAACCAAGTAATGACCCAATATTGGAATCATGCTTGATGGTCTACAATCTCTATCTCTTTTCAAAAACTTTTCCTTCTTATATACAATAATTATAATAACGAAATCTTAGATGTATGTTGTGGTAGGAATGACATTAGATGAATGTTGTGGTAGGAATGTTTTACATTTTTTTCAATCATATAGGGTAAATGCATCCATGCATTCTCACCTCTCCAAAGGAACTTAAGCAAGAAGGGATGGAGCTCTAGCTAGGTGGTAACCGAATTAGAGCAAAATCTCAAACCTACTTAAAGTCTTAAGAGAACACTAAAGTGATTTCAAAATGTTTTCACAAGTTTTTCAAATGATATTTATTAGTTTCACTTTTTCCTCAAAACATTTCACATTTTCAAGCAATTCTTCAAGAACCTTTTCAAAAGTTTGAAACTCCAAACTTTCAATATTTTCTATACCGCATATAGAATCAAAAAGATGTTTAAGTTAAAACGAAATGCATCAATGATAAACATAGTCCTTGGGTTGATTACCCCCGGTAAAGGCACCGGGAACAGTCGATCCTCGTACCGATGGGCGAGTCCCTTTCTTTCCTCTTTCAAAACAAAAACCTTATTTTTCTGGAGCACTCCAAAACCAATGAAAATTTTGGGATGCAAACAAGCGTCCAAGGTTAGAGGCCCATAAAAAATTAGTTGCAAGAGACTCGAGAATCTGAATAATCTTTTTTGGAAGTTTGAAAGGGGAACACCAAAAAAATATTAGAGGTATAAAGGAAGATTGAAGTAAGCAGAGTTTGCCTGCATAGGAAAGTAGTGAGGCCTTCCATGCCGCCAGCTTCCTTTGAGCTTTCAGGATGAGGGTTTGGCAGAGATCCGGGCTAAATTTTCCAACAAATAGGGGGAGCCCCAGGTCATTAAGAGGAAGGGAGGCAAGGGCCCAACCCGTAGAGGCTACAACCAAGTTGCTCAAGTCTTCATGGGCATTGAAAGTTATCATTCTCGACTTAGCATCATTAACTTTCATACCAGCTTTCATCTTGAATTCACCCATAATACCTTTGATTTCTTGAAGAAACTTAATTTTAAGTGGGAGGGTACGCCTATGGAGACACTCCATGATAACAATGAAGAGGAGGGGTGACATTGAGTCACGTTGTCTGAGGCCACGAGAGATATGAAAGTATTGACCCACAATACCATTGATTGAAATCGCAATTGAAGCTGTGGAGACGCATGTCATAATACGTGCAATCCAAGTATCATTAAAGCCCAGCGAGAGAAGGGAGTTTCTAAGAAAATTCCAGTTCACTCGATCATAGGCCTTTGATAAATCCAATTGGCAACACATTGACGGGGCATAATGGACAAACATGGAATTTACAACCTCGTGAGTCATGGCAACCTGATTATGTAATTTCCTGCCCTTGGTGAAGGCTCCTTGAGAATCCACAATAATTTTGGCCAGAATAAGTCTCATATGGAAGCAAATGACTTTGGTGATGAATTTATAAAGAGAGTAACAAAGTGCAATCGGTTTGAGGTACTGTGGTGAGCAAGTGCCTTGATGCTTCTAGAATGGATTTGTTGATCTTCTTGACTAGGTGGCCTATTTGAAAGAATCCCTTAATCACCCTGGTGACATCATCTCCAATAGCGTTGGTAGAAGAAAGCCGGGAAGCCGTCAAGTCCTGGAAAACTGTTAGCTTTAGAACTAAAGACTACACGCTTGATTTTTGAATCTGAGATAGGAGCCAGGAGCTCTAGATTTTATTCTCTAGATACAATGGGACTAGGGCTTAAATGATCAAACATAGACCCACTGGCAGCATCTTCACAGAGAAGCGTTTTAAAAAATTTGGTACATTCATCATCAATCTGGTTTTGAGCCTCAATGGTAAGGTCCCAAACAAATATAGCAGAAAGAGACTGCCTAGATTTCCCAGGCGGATGCAACCTGTTGATAAAATTTCGTGTTACAGTCACCATTTTTCAACCAATTAATTCAGGCTTTTTGGGTTAGAGCAGCTCTTTTTCCTTTAATGTAGCTTGCAACTCTAGTCAGATGCAATACTCGAGGTCTGATAAGGATAAGTTCCCTCTATCCACTCTTGCTTGAATAATATCTAGCTCTTTCTGAAGGGAGTCAATTTTTTTGAAAATATTACCATAATGCAAACGATTCTAGGCCGAAAGTTTGCTGAGAGTAACCTCAAGCTTGGCTAAAACATGGATGAAGGAACGCTCTGAGGTTTGATAGCTCCAACCTTCTCGAATGACTTCCTCACACTCTCCTCTCAAACTCCAATTCTTAAGGAACTTAAACATAAATTGACCTCTTATAGGATTCCTGTAAGAGGCTTTAACAGCGCGAAGGACCAGAGCACTGTGGTCCGAAGCACGTCTTGGCAATATTTGAAGACTATTCTGATCCCCAACTTGAAGCACGCAAGTGGCATTGACCATTGCCCAGTCCAATTTGCACAAGATCGTAGCTGGGTTTTGCCTATTATTGCTCCAAGTGAAATGTCGTTGAGGAACGTCAACAATGCTGAGGTTATTGTCTGCTATGAACTGATTGAAGTCATTGCAAGGGGAGGAATTTGAGGCTCGACCACTTTTATCATTACTATCTCTAACTGCATTAAAGTCCCCAAGCACAACAATAGGGAGGACTAAGTTTATGAAAGAGTTGCTAAGGGTATAAAGAGCAGCTTGATGGGTGAGCCAGTTAGGGTAAAGGTATACCTCAAAGCTAGCAAAAGTTGGAGATCCATTACGCTCCCTGACAATAAGACCAATCCAATCCCTGCAAAGAATAATGTTTACAACTCAAATGGTTGTGGATTCCATCCCGCAATTACACGAACCCGACCATCCACTTGATCATGGTTTGATACAAATTTATACTTGCCATGTCTATTAAAGAAAGTAGCAATGTGATAACCAGAAAGCATAGAATCTAGTCTAAACACTATGTTATGACTTTTCTCATGTAAGGAATTATAAACCGCACGTTGGGCTTCCTTCCGGACCAGCCCTCTAATATTCCAATTCAAGATCTTCATAAGAGGAGGGGGCGAAAGGGTAGTACCTTCAATCAGTAAGGCATATGAGAATCAGCCATGAGGGATTCAGTTTCCTCCTTCAGAAGAGGAGGGGCAGGCTTGCTATCAGCACTCAACTCGCCAGGATTGACTTCCATAGTGAGGTCTTGGCTAGAGGGAGTAGACAAAATGTTGCTTTGCACATGCTTGCCTTTCATTGGAAGCGAGGAGGGGAAAGAAGAATTATCTATGAGCGGGGTCAGGTTGTCTCCTGAGTTGATTGGCAATGAGGGGGGCACCTGAAAGGAGGGGGCCATCTGGGAATGGAGATCCTTCCGGGAGGGGAACTTTTTCATATGCTTCTTGAGAGAGGGAGATGATAGGGCATTCCCTGAGCCACCGCCCTTTGGGCTCCCTACAATTTTTCCTGAGAGTCCAGAGCGAGGTTGGTGAGTAGTAATCTTAGAAGTGTGCAGTACATTAGAAGGGCAGAGCAGTTTGTAGTATCCAAGGCCAGCTGGGGAAGGCCAAGAGGGCGTCGTCTCTTATTGGAGCTAGCTCCTCTACTCTGCTCCTCTCTAGCAATCCAAGCTGCCATAAGGTTGGGTTTCTCTAGATTTGTAGCCACTTGTTCATGCAGATCAGCTTGAGAGGAGAGATGGTTGTTCCCCTCCTCCATGTTTCTTTGGAGCACAGTGAACCTATTAGTTTCCAGGAGACCTCCTGCATAGTGCCAGGGCGTTTCTGTTTTGTAGATTTCCTTGCCATTCTCACTTTAATCTAGTCACTTTGGTCACAGTTGTCAGATTTTTTCTCAACATCTTGCACTGAGCTCACCCTAGACTGAGCACAGTAGAATCCAAGCGTGAAAGTGATCCACAATTGCGACAGAACCTGATCATATTTTCATAAACAATTTCCACCTAAATGAAATCTCCATTAGTTCAGCGCAAGAAAATTTCTGGTTTGTGGGGAGAAGCAGAGAGGAACCTCAATGCACATCTGGGCATAGCCCATGCGAACCAATGAACGAGTGAATGGGTCAATGTTGATGACTTCACCTCCCAATGTCCTAGCAATTCCCTCAAATATTGATTGATTCCATAGTTCTGATGCCAGATTAGGGATTTGAATCCAGATAGGAATACACGCAGTATGGTTGACTTTCATCTCCATGCCAGGACGCCAACGATTAGCAACAAAAGTTTTAGCACCACTGCACCAACAGTTCCTCCGCAAGATAGTTTGTAGTTCAGCTTTAGAGACCACCCTCATGAGGTATAATCCTTTGCCCAAAACAGAGAACTGCGGGTTGCGAACTTCCCTCCACTGGTGTCTCAAGCTCTTGAAGATGAAACTATACTCCATATTCGCTTTGGAACCTCCTCCATAAAAGGTGCCAATGGCAGCGAACCTAAATGGCTTGGTCATCTCCTCATACATTTCATCTGGGATGAAGAGAAATTTGCGTCCATTCTCCGCCCGTATCTTGAGGTCCCCCAACTTGGGGAGTTCCTGTTGAACACTGTTACCAACCATGGCGGCCAACTCTTGAGAGGAGATTGAAAAGGTGTCTTTGGGTGCTCCTCTTTACTTGAGCCCTCAACAGGATGAAGGCACTGCTTTCTATCACCAACACATAGGCCATAGTTAATCTCAGACTGCAAGGGCAAAGGATCATCCATCTCACGGTCTTCCATGGTTCCATGGTCACCTCTCTTAACGAGGCAGGGCTCTCCTTACCTGTCCAAGGATGTTGAGAAGGTGCTGGAGGCCGAAGTTCCTTCTCTACTGGTAGCAAGGGGATTAAAGCTTGTCACCCATCTTCTGAGTCACCCAGAGGAGGAGGGACGACCGCCATACGGCCGGTGGCCATAAGGTGAAACGATGGAAAATGCAATGCCCTAGTTCTTGATTTATTTTGAAGTTTTGTACTTAATATGATTGAAGATACCCTGAACCTCAATTTCCTTTGGACTAATGAGGTGCATTGTTGATTCATAACCTTTCTAGAATATCAATCATTTTCTTCACCTGTGGGTTGCAATGTACAAATCCTTGGTAGAGATTTGAGAAGTTTATACCATGTTCATTTAAATCCATCATTTTGATTTCTTCATATAATTAATACTTTTTTGTTTTATTATGTTTTGCTGTTCATGTAATTCTGGATCTCTGATATTTCTGCTTTCTTTATGACGAGCTTCGATGAGAACATTTAAAAGAGTCAGGTTGAAAGATAAATGTGTTTATCAAACCATCGAGTCGAACCTCTTTTGTTGAGGTTTGGTGAGTTGAGCCGTGCTCGAGCTCGAGCTGGCCCAACTTGGGTTCGATTAGACTCGTGTTTAGGCCTAATAACACACAAACAGTTTTTAAGGGAGCTATGGGTGATGCGCCAAAAGTTTGTATGTCAGCATCACATTGCTATATATATATATATATATATATATATATATATATATATATATATATATATATAAATATAAAGAGAAACAAATAAAAAAAGATGAAAAGATGAGTTTTAAATAAATATATCAGGCTCCCAATACCGGATTCGGGCAAGCCAAGTTTTTTTTTTTATCAGGCCTACTTGAATGCCAAATAGCCAGCCCAAACAGAACTGGGTATTTGACTACTCATGACTTGATCCCTTGCCCACCTTGAAAAGAATGAAAACCCTTCCACATTTTTAGAAAATAGCGAGCGACCCCAGAATTAACCTACCTTTTAATATATATATATATATATATATAAAGAGAAAAAAATAAAAAAAGATGAAAAGATGAGTTTTAAATAAATATATCTGAGTCAGGCTCCCAATACTCGATTCGGGCAAGCCAAGTTTTTTTTTTTATCAGGCCTACTTGAATGCCAAATAGCCAGCTGGGTATTGACTACCCATGACTTGATCCCTTGCCCACCTTGAAAAGAATGAAAACCCTTCCACATTTTTAGAAAATAGCGAGGGACCTCAGAATTAACCTACCTTTTAATATATATATATATATATATATATATAAAGAGAAAAAAAATAAAAAAAGATGAAAAGATGAATTTTAAATAAATATATCTGAGTCAGGCTCCCAATACCCGATTCAGTTTTTTTTTTATCAGGCCTACTTGAATGCCAAATAGCCAGCTGGGTATTGACTACCCATGACTTGATCCCTTGCCCACCTTGAAAAGAATGAAAACCCTTTCACATTTTTAGAAAATAGCGAGGACCCCAGAATTAACCTACCTTTTAATATATATATATATATATATATATATATATATATATATATATATATATATATTATAAATTTTTTACATCGCACATTATGTGTGAAAACCGCCAAATATTTTACGTGCGGTTTGATCATCTGTTAAGCAAAAGATATCAGTTTTTGTAAAAATTGACATTTTTTAATTTTAATTTCAAGCTCTTATTTGACAAATTTCATAAAAAAACCAGTAATATTAAAAGCCACAAAAAATAATTGTTTTATGAAAATTTTGCAAGATTAAATCTGGTGGTACCGTTCATTGTGTTACAGCTGATCAATCGAGCTCACACTTGAAAGGTTTTTGGTTATTAAACATTTTATATTTTTGTGAACCGGTGCATCACAACCTTATGCTTGGGTGTGTTGGAATAACGAGCTTTACATAGGATAACACAGTTTATTGCCTTGAATCACATATCATTTGTCATAGTAAATTTTTTGTTTGGTCACGTATTCAGATTTGAATGTGAAAGAATGAAAGTTTTTATATAGGTTTGAGTGCGATTCTAATTACAAATTGAGGAACAAATCCCAAACTTGATCTTTACACTAGTTTGGGATTAAGAAGGACATGTTTTGTGGCAAATTTATAAAATATTTATAGGGCCTGTTTGGGAATAGTTATATTATGTTCTTATGTATCTAAATTAAAAATTGTTTAGGTTTATTAGACACTTACAAAGATATTATATTATTGTAGACGCATAAAACATAACAATTTTTTATTAGTGCCAAACAGCGTAAGTAATTGTTACGTAAAACTGTCCAAAAAATAGGACAGGTTTAAGGAATCTTGTAACATACCATTTCATCAATCTATTATAAATTTTGAGACAAAATCATCCCTACATTTAAATTATAAAAGTGAAATAGAAAAAATGAAAGAAAAAAGGGCGGATCCAGGGAACTTTGCTCGAGAAAAACGGTCGGACCCCTTCTTCTTTTTTTGAGAAAAAAGTTTTTACCTGTTGGGGCGTTTTCCCATGGCAGTTTCCTGCGTTCTACCTCCATAGTATTTGGTCACTAGCGTTGGTACCTTTGGAAAAGCATCCTCCTCAGCAGCCAGCCCTCCGCCGCTTTCTGGTAAGCTGTTCAGTCTCTCTCTCTGTGTCTGATTTTTTCTGGCCATGCCTCTCTTCGTCTCGCTTTTTTGAAGGCCTTGTTATATCCCCTTTTTTGTACCTTCGTTTATCCCACTCTCTCTCTCTCTCTCCCCCCACCGCCCCAACCCTTTCTGAAACGCCCAGATGGGTCACCCAAAGTGTCGCTGATCGGTCTTTGCCTCTGTAGTTTCAGGTATCACCGGCACATTTGGCTATTTTGCATCTGTTGAATCACATAACCAAGGAAGATGTATATATATGATATGGCTTACTGTTTCCCTCTTTCGTTTATCCTCTATTTTTCCTTTTCTAAGTGAGTTAATGAAACAATATGAGTAATGGCGACATGCAGCCCAGATACTTGGGTTGCAGAGTAAGCTGGAGTTGGAAGTGCAGCTTACGTTTCATGACTTTTCCTTTTAGAACGGTTTCTGTTCTGTAAATCCGCGGTAAATGATGGAGGAGGACCCATTTAATTTACTGCCTTCAATGCGGGGCATTTTGTTTTTAGATTGTGGTAGTTTTCTTTCTGAACATCGTGATGCATTGACGGCGATTAAGCCTACAAACTAAAGCCTGTAAACGGCAGACAGTTACACAACTTACTATTAGATTTAACATGAAATTAATATCTATAATATCTAAGTTCCATCACGCTAGAGATTACAGTAGATCGCATGGTTATAACCGGGCATGCTACTTCTTTTATCTGTTTTTATTGAAGTGAAATGTTGGCAAAAAAAAAAAAGGGTATTTGATCTTTTAGCGGCACGACACAATCTATTGTTCCATGGTGAATTGCCATCAAAAGATGAAAGTTGGTTTCTGCACTTCCATTTCCGCTTAATCTAGAAACCGAGGTTGTTCTAACTTCTAATTAAGCTGGATACATCTGATTCCATCCTTATTTACTTTCGATGGAGACTAGTCTCATGTTGTCGCCATTAATGCTTTCAGGTTCTTATTACCAGTACCAAGCTATCGGCTTTGTAAGGAAATGATAGTGCCACTTTCAGGCTTCTATTTGTTAAATGGTATATAGCTGATGAAGATTTTGAGACATTGAGAATTTTCCAATTATAGATGATTGGAGTGCATAGGCTTCTGTGGAAGCTAAAGCTACTTCCTGGGTATGGGTTGTTCATTATGTTGATGGTAGTATGAACTGGTTTCACTAGCTGGATGCAGATTTCTTCTATTGGACGGACTCCATGAAACCTTTCATTTTGCCATGACATGTCGGTGAATGATTCTTAGTAAATGAGATAACCTTTGGCCGGCATGTGTACTAAAAGTGCAATTTTCTTTTCAATAGCAAAAGCCGACAATGAACTGTTTGTTGATCGAACTGAGCATACACATGATATACTACTTGTTTGACTGTTAATGTTGGTTATTGTTTGACTGTTATTCACGCTCAGACGGGCATTTTTTTAAGGTGGATGGTCGTTAATAGTAAGGAGGATGGGTGGTTGGTTCTTTTCAACGGTTAAAGGTAGGATTTTACAAATGGTATTTTAATAATATGTACATCAAACGTGAAATAATAATACCTAGAATAATTATCCCATGTATTTGTTAGAACGTGTATAAGGGTTGGGTGACGTCCGGATCTGGATCCAGATCCAGATGTCATATTAGGTGTTGTTTCCTTTTTAACGTTATGTTTTCTCATTAATGACATGGCTGTAAAATTCTATGTTTTTAGTAGGACTTATTAGTCCATGGTATAAAGATCGATTTTGAATATAATGTTAGGGTTTAGCAGACAGTTGCTGATGCCCCCCAATCTTTGGCACTTCTCTTCTCCTTCTCTCTTGTTTTTTTTTTGTGCATGAGTCTTCGGTGGGTGATACAGTAATCTTGATATTGGAAAATTTTAAAGAGTATTAACACACACTTGGGTTATAGAAGATGGAACTTTTGTTCCACCTTCTAAATACCTCGTATAGTATTAAATGCCTCACATTTTAATGCCAGACATTTAGATACTGTGCATTCAAATGCCCCTTCAATGAATCTCAGGATTGTGTTACATAGTTCCCACAACTCTTTGCTTCTAATAAAGTGTTCCATAGTTTTTGCCCATTGAATATAATTGGTTGAGGTAAGCTTAGGGTGAGGAATATAGGTAGTTTTGTCATCCATGATTTGTACCTTCTATTATTGTGATTGACTTGTTGAACACTGATGAGAGAGATGTCCACAAAAACAGCAACAAAAGAACTTGTGACAGTACCAAAAATGATGCCACAACTGTCCCGAAATACATGCTTATATCAGCATCTTTTCCAGCAAGAAAGCAGGTTCTTCTTTATGCAGAAACAGCAGCAGAAAAACGTCAATTTTCAGCCCTAGCGATTTCACCAAACAGTTGGTGAACTCTACAGTCACGAGGGACAGCAAGAACTAATCTTCAAAATCAGCAAATCTAAGGCCAAACCAAAGCTTTGATGCCACGTAAATCAGAACTGAGCTAGCAGACAGAAAGGTCCCAAAAACGGGCACTTGAAGATACCAGCCACACCAATAATACAGACAAAGAAAATCCTCCAAGCTATTGGAGAATAAATTAGATTGCTGAAATTTAAAGCATAACATAACCCAGGCCAAAGAGCCTTACAAAGCAAGGGACTCAAGTCCCTTTATATATAGAGCAGAATAAAGAAGAGGAAAGTGGAGCTAGCTGTTGGGCCAGCTCCAACAGCTAGTTTTACAGCCAACAGCTAGCTTCCTAACTAGCTGAACAAAAGGAAAAATAAAAATGTAGAAAAGGGCAGAAAAAGAACAGAAGAATACATAGAAAGAAAAATACATAAAAAACCTATGCACATATGACATATACATATATTATAGATACAATAATACATCAAACATCCAAAAGTGTATGACCTATGATAGTACAATGTACATATAAAATATATATATGTGTGATGAATTGCTGCTTATCACGAGAATTCATGATTTCTTTTGTTTTCTGCAGGACGAATTGTGTCATGCTGTCATGTTTGCCTTTGCATATAAGCAAGATCTTCCGAAGGCAATGACTGCTGACCGATAGGCTTGCATTATATTCCCTTCATCAGAAATGATGGTATGAAACTACACTCTCCATACTGTCTAGTGGTAATTTAATCAAGTGTGGCTACGGTAGGGTGTTTGACATTAAAATACCTTTTTTCCTGGAATAAAATTTTGTGTTCATCTGTTTAGATGCTTATTTTTGTTGATTAAGTATCTTATGTAAGAGATAGTGCATCTAAGATCCCCAGTTGTTACGAACAATAGATCTAAGGTGCTTCTAGTTTCTTGTGCTTTCTATCGTTGCTAAAACAAACTCCTGATCTAAGATCCCCAGGATTTTAGATCACCTTTGATCTAAGATTTCATTGATGTGATCATATCATTATCTAGATACCAAAATCTTTTACAATATAACAAACTTAAACCCCGAAACATCCCCACATTTTTCTTCTCTATGCTCGTCTTTGAGGAGTAAGTGGGAGAGAGGAATCCAGGGTGATTGTTGATTTCTGTGCTTTTTGGAGACACGACATCACCTCCTATTCCCCTTCACATGCTATTATCCAAGTTCTTTCGCCAACTTCCCCTCCTTTCTTCTCCTTCTTCTTGTTTTTTATGCTATTTTCCTCTACTTCCATAAGATTATGTCTGCCAAATCTCTTTCCCCTTCTTCATCCTATGCTATTTTCCCGCTTCTTCATCTTCTTCCATATTCTTCCCTGTTTAAATGTTCCTCGCATTAAGAGATATTGATTGGCTGCCATCCACATGCTTTTTTAACTATTCCGTATCTTCTTTGTGGTTCCATTAGAATTGGGACGGTTGTTTATCCTGAAATAAGTTACCCTTGGATATTTTAGAACAATGGACAAAGGAGTTAAGCAAGTAGGTGCTCCCAGGGTCCAACTGAAGTCAAGCAGGTGAGCCTCGCTGTTTCTGATCTTAGTGTACTCCAATTCTTCCATTTTGATGTTTCTTTTGATGTCCTTATATTTAACAACCTCATGATTTATATATCTAATCCTTTCCCCCAAGCACAAGAAGAAAAACCCATAATGCCATATTGCTAATTTTCTTTCCCATGCAGTCTGTGTATGACTTTTGTTTTGTTTCAACTTACTTTTAATAGTTTCTACAAGTTCCCCTGTAAGTCTTGAATTATCGTAAAAATTGGATAAATATCAGGTGTTTTTGGTTAGCAGGAATTTTTTTGTGCATGAGACTTTATAGCCAATTACTGAAACTGAAATAACTTCGTGGTGTAGGAGGAGTTTGAGAAGGAATCAATGCCTTCCATGGCTGGCTTCTCCCATCAGCGATCGCTTTGCCATGCAAACAGTAATGTGGAAACCAGCAGCCTTGACAACAGAAATGTCAGATGGAGCAAAGGGAGGAATGATCCATTGCGGAGGTCATTTTTGCTTAAATCTTACATTTTTTTGCTTTTGTTTATTTGTTGTTAAAGTATTATCACTCTTCAGTTGTGATCTGTTTTTAGAAAACAAAAATATTAACCTAGAAGATGCCTTCCTGTTGTTGTGTTTTGGCATGCTGCATTGGAAGCCTTACTTGGTCTTTTAGTTTCTTGAGCATAGTGGCTTTCAGTGTGAGTATTATCATCTTCTATGCAAAATGGAGTTTTCTATCAAGCATCTATAATGGTAGTATCACTGTCACATGCATGGGCATGGGTCTAGAGGTTCTAAACTTAGTCCAGTCCATTACATCCATAGTATGTGCTTGTTTGCAGCCCACGCTCAACTCTGGACCTGGATTCTCGGGGTGTTTGAAATCACAAGGGCCGGAGATGTGCTGTGTCTGCCGTAAGTGTGATGCTGATTGTGCTCCTGTTGTCCAAGGGTTCACATGTGTGGGCATCTGACATGAGGGCAAATATGACAATCTCTGATAGCCAAAGTGCTGAACTGATTATGCTCCTGTGGTCTTCGTGGTGAGAGAGGCTATCTCTCCCTCTATCTGTTTGAAAAAAGGAAAAACCTATATTTCTTCAACATGCTTTTTGCTATTAACTGCAACCGATGGTTGCCTCTAAAAGCATTTAAATATGGTATATTGGTATGGTAAGTGAACATGAAAACAGGTGCAAGGAGGGCCATGGCTTATCTGGTTTCTCTTCTCTTGTGGAAGAAAAGACTCTCTTGTGAATGATAGGATCCTTAGATGATCAGGAGATTGCAGACGGGTCTCCTTTCCTAGTAGCCAAAATTGTGCCTGGTCCCTAGTCTGCCTTGTTTTCAACTAGGCTTGGTCCCTTAAAAAATGTGGTAGTTTTTTTCTTTTTGTTTCTTCTTCTTCTCCTATTTTTACATTTCTTTAATTTTTTTCATATTTTTTCCTTTTTTCTTCTTGCTCCTCTCTTTTACTCTCCTTTTTCTTCCTCCTCCTCTTTTTCTTTCATTACTTTTTTTGCCCCATCTAGGCACTGCCTAGTCCTTTTTGTAGGTGACTGGACAGCACTTTGACTACTAAGCCTTCTCCTCTTCTCTATTAGGAGATAGAAGTATTAAATAGTCATCTACATAAATGTTTTTTACTTGTCTCTGTGTGTGTGTTTGTGTATGTGTGTTTGTAATAAATATTTGTGTATGGGTGTGCATATATGACACTTTCAAATATCATTGTGTGACACTCTTGGTGGCATGGTGCCCTGTGTTATAATCTTAGTTGTTAAGGCGCCCGGTGCCTGGGTGCCTTGGCAAAAAGGCAATTTTTTCTTTTTGTTTTTTTAGTTATGTTAACCATTACATAATAAAATTATGTACTTACTGACTGAACTGTAAGCTTCTATTCCAAGTAAAACTTGAAAAATCGTTTTGTTCTGTTCTAACTGAATGATTATACTTCTTACGTAAAGTCAAAAAGTAAAACATGAAAAACTGTTCTGTTCTTGTTTACATGACAGATTAACAATACATTTCCAGCTTGTTTACATACTGGAAAACTGTGCTATTCTGTTCTAGCTGATGCCTTAGTTTGATAGTCAAAAGAAAACACAAACACATCATTCTTGTTTACATACTGGACAATGCTTGCATTTCTTAATAGACTATTTCAGTTATACACCTTATAGACTATTTCATTTGAATCATTTCAAACAAAAATCATATCAAATCAGTACATATAATATACATTACAAGTTTACAACAGATTGTACATATAACATACATATAACAAACAGAACACCCTCACAAATGAGAAAAATAAATCTGTATTCAGGTTGCAAAAGTGAGGTGTGCACGTATTTCTCTGATTACCAGAAATGTACGAAACGAGAGAACCTGGTGGTCTTTTTTCCATAAACCTAGGTTTTAACATGGGTAAGAAGGCTGGCATAGGTTCCACAAAATATGCTTTAGAGCACGTAAGAATATACAACAATTCGTTGGTTTTATAGAATATGTACTTAACGTATGGCTGGAACCTCCACTTGATGAGTTGATATAGAATATGTAATTAACGTACAATGAAGTATACTTAAAGAATAGATATTATATAATATAACTGCATATAATATAAGTATATACGGTATAACAGTGTATAATAAAATTACAGGACTTAATTTGAAGGTGACTTTTCACCTTCCCATGGATTAGGCGTGCTAGCATCTAGTCCAGCTTAGGCACACCTAGGCGCCAGTCCAGCACATGTTGCCTAAGTGATGGACTTAGGCGACGGGTGTGGACTCACGCCTAGGCATGGACTAGTCCACGCCTTAACAACTAAGGTTATAATTCATGCCTATGCCTATGTGTCATGCCTATACCTATGTGAAGTGTGTCCTCTTAACTGAATTATTGGACCTGATTCAGTTTACTGTTTTAAGTTTCAGCTTGCTTTGGTAAATGCAGGATTCCGTTTTCTTTCTGTGAATCTTTTCACATTTGTCAATAGATTCAGCACTATTCTGTGCAGTTTACTGTATGTTATCTTTTTCACAGAAGTCTTACTAGAACATTTCTGTGACGTGGCTATGCATGTATCTACTTTAACTAATGACTTACTAAGCATTCATGCTTCTTTGTGTTAGCCATGATAACAAGGACCACCCCTTCACAAAAGAAACCCAACAATGCATACACACTCACCCCTACTCCCCGATCAGGGATCTCCCTCACCAGAGGGGCCAGACACTCAATGCTCGTGATGATTCCCAACTCAGGTCCTTCAACCATGTATATAAAGCACTACTGGATCAGTCCCGTAGGGATCTGATCCAATCTCATACCCGGTGCCTAACACTTTGAGTTGACTTCTTTTGTCATTCTTTCTTGAGGTCCTTACCTGGAACACACTAGCTTAGATGATTTTTCTGTTCAGCAATCCTCCGACGTCTTTTTCAACAAAGGCCTTATTATGATATCTTGGGACAGTTTTTCTGTTATCTTATTCTTATTTGAGGGTGTAGCTGAAATAGTTAGTGCTGCTTTTGTTCTTAGCTTCTGACATAGTCAATGATCCAGGTACTGTTGAGTATAAAATATCATACTTACAAACTGTGGCATTGCATGATTCACAATCTAATATTTTTGTAAATGAACTAATCAGAATTCTTTGTCGTACTTTGTTTGCATGATTCAGGAGGCAGGAGATAGCAAAACAAAGACGGTCCTTGCCCATAGCATCAGGTATTGACATTAAGAAAATCAAAATTATCATGTAACTGCATATTAAGCATGCTTTATGGTATACCATTCATCCTATCAACAAAGCAGGGAAATGGGTTCTCTGACAAGGGAGAGAAGATTATCTTGAGATATGAAGTTTTCTGTTGCTTCTAGCAAGTGGTGTATCTGCATTTGTCTGGACTTTGATCTGTGCGTGGATGTGAATTTCCTGTAGTTGAGCAACGAATTGTGGAGGAGGTGAGGAAGAATGACACACTTGTAATTGTTGGTGAGACAGGAAGTGGGAAAACTACACGTAAGTTTTTTCTTAGTAACCTTTTAAGTTTTAATATATAATACCAGATAATGCTTTTGAATATTTCCCTCCATGCTCGGGTAAATTCTTGTCTGGAGATAAGGAAATTATATCCAAGGGTTACAAGTATGCACTGAAGGTGTATTATCTAGCACTGTGTTTAAATAATCTGTTCTCATACGATACTTTGGACGTGCTAGTTTTGGATATGTCAAACTAGATTATTCAGTATTGGATATGATGAAACTGATTGCATCTATATCTTTTTTTTTTCTTCCACAATGCAACTAATTCAAAGATGGTTTAATAAGAATGGGAAAGGAAAAGATAAGAAAAAGAAACTGGGCCTAGCTGTATGCTTAATTGAGCATGAAGCAAGAAGAGAAAAGAGATAAAGGAACAAATAAAAGAAAATTAAATATTCAGTATTGGATATGATGAAACTGATTGCATCTATATCTTTTCTTTTTCTTCCACAATGCAACTAATTCAAAGATGGTTTAATAAGAATGGGAAAGGAAAAGATAAGAAAAAGAAACTGGTCCTAGCTGTATGCTTAATTGAGCATGAAGCAAGAAGAGAAAAGAGATAAGGAACAAATAAAAGAAAATTAAATTTTTTATTGATCGTTGAGTTTATGTTATCTGCCATCTACTAGGGCACCCTGGTATAGGCATAGACACACCGAGGCGCACCTTTGAGTGGAAACTTTTATTCTCAAGATAAGGGTAAGCATAAAACCTAGGGAAGCCTAGGTGGGACTAGGCACATTAAACAGTCCGAATACCATTAACACCGACCTATGTGGTTAAAAGCGTATGATGCAAGCTAGGTAGTGATTTGTGCCTGGAGCCTTGTTTGGCCACTTTCCGTTGGGTCTATATGAGCCGGGAACGGCAGGAAGAGGCTCACATCGAGGAGGAGGAAGAAGCATCTGAGTGTAAACTTGTCAACATTGGGGACATGGGGCCAATCGGTGTGGCAATGAGTGAGAAAGCGACACATTGCAGCCTGCTACCTCAAGCGGTGGAACAGGAGTTCACTCCTCGCAATTAACGTCAGTCAATCGAGGGGCCTGCTGACATGCCAGCTTGCCCAGGTATGTTGACACCTGAAAACTTATCCCTGGTATCGTGTTCCTTAATTGCTACAGATCGAGCCATGGTGTTACTCTCAGATAGCTTCAGCCATAGGTGGATGGGACTAGGGACATTAAGTGGTGCCAGAAGGAAGAAAAATAACAGTAAAATGCAATATATTTTTTTTAAAATTAACGGTAATTTGGTGTGTTTGTTAATGAACAACTGGTGACATGAACTTATAACAAGAAAATGATTAAATACATGATGATATCCACGTTAAACATTTGATATCATGATAATAAGCATAATTAGATTATTGAAATATCAAATTTAATAAAATTGAACGATTGAAGTTTAAAGATTAAATAATGTGAAGAGAGGAACTATACGGTTTATTATCAACACTTTTCAATGCTTTAGAGCATGGAAAATCTTTTGTTCTCATAAACGCCCACCACTTAAATCTCTAATTCTAATATCTAAAATCTAAAAATAAACTCAAGTAAAAAATTACCAATGTATTCTTCTTCTAAAGGGGGAAGATAAACCATTAAAGTATTCACAGCTTCCATGCTGACCTTGCTTGTCGTAAAACTGTCTTATATTATAGTTTTGTTAAACAAGAAATGCAAGGTAGTTAAAAATACTAAGACAACATAAAACTAATCTATACTTTGCAAAAATTATGTTTCACATAAAAAGTGGCGAGGAAAAAATCTGCATCAAAGCAGGAAAAAGGAAGAGGAAGAAGAAGGAAAATTAAAAGAAACAAGAAGAAGATCTAGGTTGTTGAAGTAAAGAAGCCTAGGCTATTGAGTACCTGAGTTAGCCAAGGTGCTGCAGGTAACGACCTAGGTGTTTAGACGGCAGGCTGCCCAGTAACAGCCAGGTTAGGCAATCTGCCAACCCTGGGGACTAGTTAAGCATATACAGAAGGCTACGCTCCCTTTGACAACATTTTTAATCACATAAACACTGACACATTGAACATTTATTAGCAGTTAGCACTAAACATAATTGAATGTTTAGAAGAATAACTTAGAAAGTTAAATAATTGAAGTTAAAGATTGAATAACATAAAAAAGCAAGTTTATAATCTAAGTTGCTGCATTGCAATTATCATGGAGGATGAAAAATCTTATGATTTCCTAAACACCAACAACTAAATCTGTAGTTCTAATTTCTAAAACCGAAAAGCCTAAACTAAAGCTAAAATTACTCATCTGATTTTCTTCTTCAAAAGAGAGAACATAAATCCTAACATACCTACAACTTCCATGTTAACAGTGCTTGTCATAAAACTGTGTTCTATCATTGTTCTAATAAACAGAGAAAGCATTAGTCTCTCTCTCTCTCTTTCTCTCTCTCTCTTTTACATACGTGTGACTTATAATTTTGTAATACAAAATCACATGCAACACCAAAAAGATTGAGGAAGAGAAAATTTGCAATAAAAGTAGAGAAGAAGAAAAATGAAAAAAGCCTTCAGATTGCAAACAAAGAAGAAGAAGAAGAAGAAGAAGAAGAAGAAGAAGAAGAAGAAGAAGAAGAAGTTGGAGAAGAGAGAAAAAAGAATTTATGTTTCTGAAGAAAGAGAGTGCATAGGCAAAACTAGGCACCCTTGCAATGTCCTAGGCGTTTTCAGATTGCATGTCATGTTACCTAGGAGCCAGCCTAGCCGACTAGTCAAGCATTAGGGGCTTAGGCGAGCCTAGGCACAAGACTAGGTACCTGTACTACAAAATAGGAAGTTCGTCATAAATTTATTTTAAAAAGGAAAATCTTTTCCAGAACATTCTTTGTAATACTTTGGGCAGTTCAGAGCCTTTATTTTATTTTTTCACATAGATCACTACATTTTGGAGCATGGCATTACAGTTGTGTTTTTGTTTTGACAGTTAGGAAAAAAAAAAGATTGAACTGAGTGGTGCTTTCCATTTTCTGGTTTCCTTGGAACGTGAGGAAGTGGTTGCATCATTCTGTTTTGCTAACTTGAGTGGTGTTTGTTGTAGAACTTCCACAGTTCTTATTTAGTGGGGGATTCTGTCGTGATGGTAAGGTTATTGGCATTACTCAGCCTCGAAGAGTGGCTGCAGTTACTGTAGCAAAGCGTGTTTCTGAAGAGTGTGGTGTTGAACTTGGTCAGAAAGTTGGGTACTCTATTAGATTTGAAGATGTTACATCTTCGGCTACGAGGATCAAGTATATGACAGATGGGATGCTTTTAAGGTGATTCTTTTGTTTCCTTTGAGCTCTGCAACTTTCTTTTCTGCATTCATCACCATGCTTCCATTTGTTCTTGATTGTCTATCTTGTCTGCGGTTTTGGAATTTGGTAGTTCACACTTCACAGCTTAGCTGTGAACTCAGTGACTAGTTGGTCCGTCTAATTGCCTAGTTGTCGTAGGTGCTGGTGAACAGACTAATCTCTAGGTATCAGTTGGTTGGGCCCATCACCAGTGATAGGGACTAGTTTTTGACCAAGTTTCCAAAGTGCATTTTCTTATAAAAAATATGTTTTGAACCATGAACCATCAGATATAAAAATTTACCAAGTTTCCTCTTTTCCTTAATAGTTTCCCCTTAACCTACCTCCAAGGCTCCAACCCTTTCTTTAGTGCCTTATCAATATTATTTTAGTGAACCATCTTAGACCTGACTCAGATCAAGTAGCCCTGACTAGTCTTTTGAGGGCCTTGACCAACCTGAGTTTGACTTCTGATCTTGTTAACTAAGGTTCAAAATAGAATGGTCCCCTGGCCATTCAAAGCTTAGCAAGCTATTGAAAGTATTATTAGTTTTTTTTCCAAAGCAAATTTTATAATGTTTTTAATAAAGAAACCTTTACAATTTAAAAGGTGATTTCATAACAATTTATTCATGTTTGGTCTTGCACGTTGTCTTAAGTTCCTAATGTCTGCTATCTTTGAAATGTCAAGGTGGATATATTGCATTTTGCTTGCAGGGAAGCATTGTTGGACCCTCTACTTTCTAAGTATTCAGTTGTCATTGTTGATGAAGCTCATGAGAGGACAGTCCACACAGATGTGCTATTAGGCATTTTGAAAAGTGTTCAAAAATCAAGGTCACAGCAAGTCATGAACAAGGACAATGTCAAGAACATCGATAATATAGACTCCAATGAAGACACATCAATTGGAATAGGAAATGGCTGGAAGGGCCAAGCATCTCCCTCAGGTTGCCCTTTAAAGTTGATTGTCATGTCTGCTAGTCTTGATGCAAGGGGATTCTCTGAGTACCTTGGTGGTGCAAAAGCTGTCCATATTCAAGGACGGAAATACCCTGTGGACATCCTGTATACTTACACTCCTCAGCAGGATTACATAGATGCAGCTTTGATTACCATATTTCAGGTACTTATGGATTTAAATTTATTTGTACTTCTCTTTTTATTTCTTTTGTTTGAAATTCAAGGAATTTTTTTTTTGAAGGCGTTTATTGCACAACCTCTTATGAAGTCTTCTTCCATAACAAAATTCTGTTTCCTGTCCGCGGCAAAACAAAGTGGTATCAGTATAATATACACAAAAAGTATTCTTTCCAATGGACAAGTCTTACCTGCCATTGAAGTAAATTACATTCTCACATTTGGGTCCATTTTTACGGAGAAGCGGTTTTCCATTTGTATGGTTCTGCTTCAAATTTTCCTCTAATGGGATTCCAGCCATCAATTTTGTTTCTTCAGGAAATGGACACAAACTGAAGCCTGCAAGAGAAGCAAAAACAAATTTTAGTTGAAAATCGTCTTGCTCCTTTCTTGCAAATGCTTTTATTGATATTTTGTGGGTGTAAGAAGTTGGCATAATGGGTTTATACTCTCTGAGTTTCTAACTGGGAATTGTGAACCACCAAAATTTTTTAACAACGAAATGGTGTTTTTCTAAGAATTTGATGTCTGTACTCTGTAGTGCAAAAGGTGCACGGTAAGTTGGCAACATATTTCATAAAGCTGAGCCTTTCTTGAAGCCTTAGTACGCGTTATTTCTCCCTGCTTATGTTATTACACACTTTTCTTTCCTCAAAACTCAAAAGACCGCTTTTTGTGCCTGCATAAACCAAGGGATGGGATCAGGTAACGTGAGACTTGTCATTTTGAAGGCTGACATGGTAAACATATTTCAGCAACAAGAGAATTTCTTTTTTTGGTTTTCGGAAGTAATTCTTTTATATGTTGTGCATGGCTGTGTCCTGTGTCTTTGGACATTTTTTTTATATTTATATGTGGTTTTAAGCAGTAAAAACCTGCCGAGCAACTCAACTGTGTAAGAATCTTCACAAAGTACTCGTCTCTCCGTA
The DNA here is from genome assembly GCF_008831285.2 of Nymphaea colorata. NCBI lineage: Eukaryota > Viridiplantae > Streptophyta > Magnoliopsida > Nymphaeales > Nymphaeaceae > Nymphaea > Nymphaea colorata. Next base: position 13,154,919 of record NC_045148.1, on the reverse strand, counting down.
TGCAAAACAGATATGTTGAGAAGAGAGGATGAAAGAAGACGATGGAGGAAAGGGAGCAGCCGGCTTAACTTAGCCCTGCGTTACTTAATCTTTAATTAAAGAATAACCCTAATAGGGTACAACAGATTTGTACATAAAAAGATAAAAAATTACAAGAGAGCCACCGCCTAGTAGCTTTAGGCGTGTGGATATAAGGAGAATGGATCGGGTCTGTTCAGACCCGATCCCCATACGCTAACAGCTCCCCTCAAGTTGTGCATGAGATTTGATCATGCACAACTTGTTCTTCAAATCCCAAAAATGCTGCCCTGTGAGACCTTTGGTAAAAAGATCAGCTATCTGTTCATTGGTAGAGATATAAGTAGGCAAGATCTCGGCTTCTTCAACCTTCTGTCGAATGAAATGTTGATCAATCTCTATATGTTTGGTGCGATTATGCAAAATGGGATTGAAAGCAATTTTTATCGCACTTTGATTGTCACATAGTAATGATGACCGAACAATAGGAAGATTGAGCTCTCCAAGTAAATGACGTAACCATGACGCTTCAGCCGTCCCTGCAGCCATTGCTCTATATTCTGCCTCAGTGCTAGATCGTGCAACAGCACGCTGCTTCTTACTGCTCCAACAAATGAGATTAGAATCAAGAAAGAGACAGAAACCTGAAACTGATCGTCGGTCATCGGGATCGCCTGCCCAGTCGGCATCAGTATATGTATATATGCTATGTCCAAGAGAAACATTGGAACATTTGGTGTAGACTAGTCCATCTCCAAGAGTAGCTTTGAGATACCGTAGGATCCGCTTAGCAGCATCCATATGTCCTTCAGTTGGTGCATGCATGAACTGAGAAATCTGATTTACAGCATATACTATGTCTGGGCGAGTAAAGGTAAGGTATTGTAACATACCAACAATGCTGCGATAGAATGTGGGAGTGGAATATGCAGCAGTTCCATCAGATGCAGTCAATTTAGTATTCAGAACACTGGGGGTAGTGATGGGTTTGCAATTAGTCATACCTGCCCTATCCAAAACATCAAGGGTATACTTGTGCTGTGTAAGAGTCAAACTATCATTTGTCCTGTCAAGTTCGACACCCAAAAAATATCGTAATTCTCCCAGATCCTTCATCTTGAACTCTTGCTTCAACATACCTTTAACATAAGATATATGTGAAGAAGAATTCCCAGTTATAACAATATCATCAACATAGATAAGTAACCAGGTGGTAGCTTCTCCAGTGCAATAGATAAACAAAGAGTGATCGAGAGAGCTTCGGAGAAAACCAATTTGTTGTATGTGATGAGAAAAACGATCAAACCATGACCTAGAAGCTTGCTTCAACCCATATAGAGACTTGTGTAATTTGCAAACCCATTTTTGAGAATCATGAGTAGTGTAGCCGGGAGGTTGCTCCATGTATACCTCTTCCTTAAGAATTCCATGAAGAAAAGCATTTTTGACATCTAACTGATAGAGAGGCCATCCATACGAGACTGCAAGAGAAATAATGACACGGATTGTTCCCATCTTGATGACTGGACTGAATGTCTCATCATAATCTTCCCCATATTGCTGAGTGAAACCGCGCGCCACAAGTCGTGCTTTATACCGATCAATGCTACCATCTGGTTTATATTTCAGTTTATAAACCCATTTGGATCCCACAACATTCTTATCAGCTGGACGAGGGACAATCTGCCAAGTCTGACATTCATGCAAGGCTGCCATTTCCTCATTCATAGCTTCAACCCAACATTTTTCCTTACTCGCATTGTGATAAGATGTTGGTTCCACCTTTTTGCTGACTTCTGTCATAAACAGCTGAAAATCCAAAGAAAAACTGTTATAGCTCACCCATCTATCAATAGGATGTCGCACGCGTTGTGATTGGCGTGGAACTGCAGTAGGAACTGATCGCCTAGAATACACCAGGCCTGAGAACCGATTATGCATAGGTGGCTCACTGGGCTGAGAAGATGAAGGCATGCTGTCCAAGGAAGTAGTGCTGCTCAAGGAACTACTTACAGATGTCTCGGGCTCATTAACAACTTGCTCATTGTGCTCAGTCAACATTGATGCCCCTTGTCTTAAGATTTCAGCATGAAGCCAAGTATCATAAACTTCATTTTTGTCCTTGAGTGTCACAGAAGTAGCCTTGGGATCCTGTAACCTGTTCTCATCAAATACAACATGCCGTGAAATATGTACACGCCCAGTTTTAGGATTGTAACACCTATAACCCTTGTAATTTTCTGCATACCCTATAAATCTACATAAAACAGCACGATCTTGAAATTTGTTTCGCAAGGAAACATCAACATGCACATAGCACACACATCCAAAAACGCGCAACTCCTCATAACGTGGCTGCTCTTGGTGTAAAAGAAAAAATGGTGATTTTCCATCAAGCAAAGCCAATGGCAATCGATTTATAACATGTACAGCCGTATGGAAAGCCTCGGTCCACAATGTCATAGGTAAGTCTGTTTCATGCATCATGCTAAGTGCACTTTCAACAATATGCCTATGTTTCCTTTCAGCAATTCCGTTTTGCTGAGGTGTATGCGGACATGAAATTTGTCTAGTGATCCCATTATCTAGTAAGTACTCAGTAAATTCATTAGAAATAAATTCACCACCACCATCACATTGAAAATGCACAATATTACTGGAATATTTATTTTGAACTAAGGCATGAAATTGAGTGAATAGGCGAAAAACTTCTGATTTGTGTTTCATGAAATGGATCCAAGTATATCGGGAATATGAGTCAACAAAAATGACATAGTATCTACTCCCAGAAGAAGAAGGAACTGGAGCAGGCCCCCAAACATCAGAATATATGGTGTCAAAAACCTTTGGAGCTCTTTTATTTATTAATTGAAAAGGAAGGGCATGGCTCTTACAGATATGACAACTCGAGCACATGCTGGACTCACTGACAGAACTCAGACTGGACTTATCTAAGAGCCCGTCTGCAACAAGACTTCGAACAAAAGATTGACTACAATGAGCTAACCGACCATGCCAAATGGATGGTTTATTATACTCTGTGACATTGACTTCACTATGACTTGGAGAACATGAATCGGAAGGGTGAGATTTTGACATCTGTGGAGCTCCTTCAAGGACATACATATCTCCTTTGCGAGTGCCCTCAGCGAATGTCTTCTTGGTTCGAGCATCCTTGACATAAACAGAAGAGGGTGTGAATTCAACAGAGGATTGAGTATCATCAATAAGCTTGGACACTGAAATAATATTTTTCTGGACACTTGGAACAACAAGAACATTCTTTAATGGAATCGAAGAAGAGCCCATAGAAATTTGTACATTTCCAATGTGTGATATTGTGTGATGGGAACCATCTCCCGTGACAACTGAGCCTTTATCTAAATAAGGGAGAGCACTAGAGAGATTACCTGCGTCACCAGTAACATGGGCTGCTGCTCCAGAGTCCACATACCATTCTCCTTGCTCGTTTTGTTTCAAATGAAGCTTAGACAGGGCTGTCATGAGGAGTTGTTGTACGTCTGCTGAAACATTAGATCCAGATGATGATGAAGCTGACCCTGCTGCTGCCTTGTTCTCACGTCTAATCTGATTATTTTTGTTCTGTGGGTTGTGCCAACATTCTGACTTTACATGCCCCCTCTTGTTGCAATAGAAACAAGTCGGAACCCTTCTAGATGTGGCAGATGTAGTATTCATGCCCTGTGGTGTTGGGAGAATCCCTCTTCCCATTCCTGCCTGAGGAATCCAAGTACGAGTGCGATTCCCTTGCAATGCATGTGTCCCTGTGATCAGTACATTGTGACTGTTGGAAGGAATCAAATTCTGTCGCTGAACACGACTAGCTTCGTGTTGGAATAACTTAGCCTTGAGATCTTCGAAAGATGGAAGAATAGGTAGGACTTCCAAGGCTGTGCAAAAAATATCAAAATCTGTTCCCAGTCCACTCAAGGCTTGTTGCACTTTGTCCTTGTCGCTGACGGGATGTCCAATGGCAGCAAGTTGATCACTTACACTTTTAATTTCATTCAAATATTCCAAAACAGTACGCGTCCCACGCTTGATGTCCTGAAATTGCCTTCTTAACTGCAGAAAACGTGCTTCGGATACTTGAGAATACGTGGTGGCAAGGGTAGACCACAACTCTAGGGCTGTTAAATCATCATCAATACCTCCTAATACTTCCTCTGACAAAGTAGAAGTAATATAGGCAACAAGAGACTGGTCGTGAGCCAGCCAAGCTTCATACTCAGGATTATTTTCAGTAATGGTTTCATATTCAAATCTGATTTCACTCATAGCCGCAGCCCCAGCAGCTTGATCTCCCACTACGGTTTTCTTCACTTCACGGTCAATATACATAGGAGGTGCTGGAGTGGTCCCATCGATATGCCCGTAGAGTCTATGACTTTTGATAAAAGGGACTATTTGACGTTTCCAAGTCAAATAGTTACTATGATTCAGCTTTTGTGAAATAAGTTGGGAGAGAAAGCTGGAAGATAGAAGAGAGGGGGTCGGCTGATCCATAATTGATTTAGGGCAACGACAGAAATTAGGGCAAAACGATGAGAAGATTAGGGCACAACGATTAGGGCAAATCAATTAGGGCAAATCACGCAAGATTTAGGGCAGAAACTGAAAAGAGGGATGATCACGCCAGAAAAGAAAAAAATTTAGGGCAGATTAGGGCTAATCACATCAAACTGAAATCACTCACCGGAGGACGATGCAACCTGGCTCTGATACCATGTAAGAATCTTCACAAAGTACTCGTCTCTCCGTATGCAAAACAGATATGTTGAGAAGAGAGGATGAAAGAAGACGATGGAGGAAAGGGAGCAGCCGGCTTAACTTAGCCCTGCGTTACTTAATCTTTAATTAAAGAATAACCCTAATAGGGTACAACAGATTTGTACATAAAAAGATAAAAAATTACAAGAGAGCCACCGCCTAGTAGCTTTAGGCGTGTGGATATAAGGAGAATGGATCGGGTCTGTTCAGACCCGATCCCCATACGCTAACAAACTGGACTCTGTTTGACTCTGCTGAAACTTGGTTTGACTCGGCCAAAACTCATTTGACTCAGTGTAGTCCAGTATAAAATTTTGTATTTTTGTAATTAACAAGGTGATTTGTTTATTAATTACTTAATTAATTTTTGACATGAATCTTCTAACTTATTAAATATAAGAATTTAGAATCATTGTTCATTTATTAAATTTGCTTTTTATAAATGAAAAGTTAAAGCTAATTAGGCTTAACCTATTGTATAGTGCATTTATTTCAATTTTTAAGACATAGGACTCTTTACTTTTTGGTTTTTTAGTTTTGACAACATTAAGTCATTAACATACATGTCGAATTTGTTAACCATTAGATAGTTTTTAATGTTGAATATATTAATCTTAGTGTTTGATTTGTATTGACTTGTTTTTCATTGACATATTGATTCTTGCCACAGTTTTTTTGAAATATGCAATTATAGAGTAGGAGCAATTGCTTAATTGTGCAATTTCTGGTTATGAAAAAAAATTAGAAAATATAACTTAGTATTTGATGGTATGAATTATACATGTAATCAAACCATTTTACAAAATTTTTATGTTTAAATGACAAGTAATATATTGTTTTTATTTTTCTTTTAAAAACAATAGTTAACAAAACCCAGCCTGAGTTACCGAGTTGATCCACTGAGTCACAATTCAAGAATGAATGAGTCGTTTCCGAGTCACCAGTTTTAAAATATTGGTTTTAAAAGCTAGGTGTCTTGGTGAACATATGAGTGTCACATAACACTGACATAGAAACTGATTATCATTCTTTTCTCTTTTGCTGATTATATTGCATTTACACTAAAAGCTGTTTCTTCAATATACTGTAACTTTGTCTAGTTCTGCACATTTTGTTGAATCATGGATTCAATTTCTAACTCCTGTTTCAAGTTGTAATAGATCCATTTGGAGGAGGATTCAGGTGACATACTTGTGTTCTTAACTGGGCAAGAAGAAATTGAGTCGGTGGAAAGACTTGTTCTGGATCGTTGTCAACATTTAGCTGATGACAGTAAAAAAATTTTCACTGTTCCTATTTATTCAGCGCTTCCTTCTGAGCAACAAATGCAGGCTTTTAAACCAGCTCCCCATGGATTCCGAAAGGTACATGTTTTCGTCCTTGATTTGCATCATATAACATGTGCATGTACAGGCGTTGTACCAAACACTCACCATGTACATAATATCACAGTTATTTGCTTTTTTTTCTCTTGACAATTGTGTATTCAGAAGTAAATCTCTTAAGTTTATCTATTTGTTATTCCCTTGTCCATTGGAATGTCTGTGGACTTTATCTTCATGATGATAAATTAATTTTGAGTCTTTGACATATAGCACTTTCCTATTACAACTGAATCACTGATTGTTCAAAAGGAGGTGTCTGATTGTGAAGCAACTGTGTGTAAAGTTCCTAAGTTCCTTTTTGATACTTGTACAGCTCTGATAGATTCATTCGGTTGTTGATTCCTTCAATGCATTATTTGTTAAGGGACTGTTGCTTGTATGTTTTTTCATGCCTCCTTGTTATCTAGAGCACATCTACTTCATAAGGGGAATTCTGTTCTCCAAGTTCCTATACTGATAGATTTTTGATATTTCAGGTTATATTGGCAACAAATATTGCTGAAACATCAGTGACAATTCCTGGAATCAAGTATGTGGTTGACCCGGGATTGGTTAAAGCACGTTCTTATCATCCACACACTGGAATGGAGTCACTAGTTATTGTCCCTATTTCAAAAGCACAAGCTCTTCAGAGAAGGTGGTTTTTTTTTTTTGTCCTTTTTTATGGTAGCAAAAGATCCTACTGACATCCTTCTCCCTGTTTTTTGTTAATTCAAGTCATGGATATGTTTTTATTGTTTACGTTTCATTGCCAACTCTTGTCTTGCCTCTGTCGATCATTCATGTCAGACTGGATAATAAAAGGTCTGCGGTACTGGTTTAGACAAGTTCTCATTTTAGTTCATCTATATATGATGAAAGAAAATCTCTTGGCGCCTCTTTGTTACATCTTGGAGGCTGGAAATGAAACACAAACAAGATTCCCCTTCCCATCATGGAGACCTACATGCGTGCCAATATACAGGGAAACCTTTTGTGTGAAACCTGCAGCTTTTGGTTCTCCATAGTGTGTGCAGCCTCCTTCATTTGATCACTATGGCCCCTCGTGTAGCCCTAGATCAGAAAAAATGTGGATGAAAGATGTTATAGTAGGATCTATCTGGCAGGTCTTGGCTCAACATACTGAGAAGCATATATGAAGTAGAAGAACGACAAGTAAGAGGAGGAAGAAGAAAAAGTGACAAATATAGGCCAGTCAAATGTCTAATGTTGTTTCCATACAAATTTGACAATTTCTTTATTACAATGGCCAAGGTATCTGAAGTCATGCTGCACTTAGACATGTCAATAGAAGTGCTTCTGCTTTTCAAAAGCACTTGTTTACATTGGGGAAGTTATTGGGGAAGCTTTAGAAGAAAGCTAGATTGGTCCTTAGAAGAGCTGATGTATAGTTCTATGTGGGGCCCAACACTTTTTTGAATGTGAAATAACTCGAAATAGAAAAACTGACCCTCCGATATGATTCATATAGCAAGTTCGAGAGAGACAAAAATATGCTTGGCAGAAATGTAAAAATACAACACGAAAAGGTAAAAAGATACCACTACATTGTTCGCAAGGGTACAGAATAATACATTAGATTCTATGTTTTCTTGATAATATTCTCATTAAATGTATTCCATCTGTGTAAACCGGAAATTAACAAGCATTTATTGTTTCAGTGGTCGTGCAGGTCGGGAAGGCCCAGGGAAATGTTTCCGTTTATACACAGAAGATGAGTTTGACAAATTGAAGGACTCTACTGAACCAGAAATTAAGAGGTGTAGCCTTTCAAATGTTGTCCTACAGCTGAAGGCTTTAGGAATTGATGATGTCCTTGGATTTGATTTCATTGATAAACCTTCAAGGTGGGAGGTTCTCCTGTTTAAGTGAGATGGTCCTTATTTGTATAATCTAGAATGCCTGTATATGGTTTTTATATCTTCAACATGATCACTTGGCAAGACACAATCTCCTTTTTTTACTTAACAACATTTGATGCTGTCCATAATTCTTACCAATAATTGTGGCTTCTGTTAAAGAGGCATCTGCTTTGATCGCTTCACATCTGCAATTTTTTTTTATCCAGGAGTACTACATTTTTTATTCTATATACCATATTTGCATGTTGTTTTTAGTTGTTCACACAGTAGTGTATTTCTGTCTGGGAAAAGATGCATCTGATTGCAATTTTTTGTTCTGTTCTTTATGCTGCAAGGGCAGATGATTAAGTGATGATAAAGATACACCAATATTACAAGATTATAGTGATTTCTTCTTGTCTGGTTTTCATGATGTTCTCCCTACATGATTTAACGGTCTTTAGATCTCATGCACTGTTCTCATAAAATGGTTAGGTTTCAAAAGGAAAATGATTGCTCCTTTATTTTCCCAACGTAATGAGTAGCTGACATTTTGCCATATTGGAAATTGCTTTTCTGCTTCTGTCCAAAACTAGTAGCATAACTTCATGCAGAAAATGATGCAGGATGGCCATTGTGAAATCCTTGGAGCAATTGTATGCTTTGGGAGCACTGACTGATGAAGGCAAACTGTCAGATCCAGGTGGGCATCATATGGCTCGGTTACCACTGGATGCCATGTATGCCAAAGCGCTTATCCAGGCTAGCACGTTCAACTGTTTGGAAGAAATGTTAATAGCGGTAGCAATGTTGTCGGTTGAATCCATTTTTTACTTCCCCAGGGAAAAGATTGATGAGGTACATTTTAATATGGCTGATCTTGGTTGTTTAGGTAGCTAGTCATATTTTGTGCAGGTTATCTCATGCTAGTGTGCTGTTAAGAATCTGTGTATACAGGTGCTTACTGAAACACCATATATATATATATAGGTCTGCTTTCCTTCCTCCATTAGGTTGTATGGTTGATCTATTTTCTTTTTCTGGTATGATAGATTGCTCTCAGGTGTTTACTGAAATACCATCTGTGTCGTATCTTGATTCAATGACCTTTTTAAGCAGAGATGATAGGAAACCTGGCTTGGAGGAGTGTGCTATTTTGAGTTATGAGTGTTCCTATTTATCTGACTTGTCAGTAATGCCATTGTTACAAGAGAGAGAGAGAGAGCCCAAAAAGAATCAATCATTAACGTAACCCTAATCTCTATTAAGAGAGATTAGGGTTGGAGACTTTACAAAAGTAGTCCAACAACTATAAGAAACTATTTAAAGACCTCCTCCCTAACTTTCTAATATTCCAAAAACACTCTTTTACATCTTTAATATTCCCCCTCAAGCTGGAGCATATATATCAATCATGCTCGGCTTATTACAACATCTCAAGAAATCGCCTATGGGAAGAGCTTTAGTGAGGATATCAGCTGCCTGATCTTCTGAGGATACATGAATAGTGCTAACAAGTCCTTCTTGAACTAAGTCTCAAATATAGTGACAATCCACTTAGTCCTCTCATGGAAGACAGGATTGTTAGCAATATATGTAGCTGCTTTGTTGTCACAATACATTTTGATTGGGAGATTCACTGAAACACCCAACTCAAAAAGTAGTGATCTAACCCATGACATTTCAATCGCAGTTTGAGCCATAGCCCTATATTTCTGACTCAACATTAGAACGAGCCACCACATTCTGCTTCTTGCTCCTCTAGGAAATAAGATTACCTCCCACAAAGACACAAAAACCTGCACTAGACTTCATGTCATCTACAGATCCTGCATAATCAGCATCACTATACGCTTCAATGTACATTCTCCCTTTCTGAATCATAGCCCCTTTCTCGGGGCTGATTTTAAGTATCTGACAATCATTAGAGCAACATCCCAGTGAACTTTTTGGGGTTTTTCCATGAACTGACTTAACTTATTCACAGCAAAGCCAATATTGGGGCGAGTGATAATTAAATATAACAGTTTCCCTATCAGAGATCTGTAAGATGTAGAGTCAAACGGCTCTGAGTCATCATCATGTATATGAATGCGAAGATTCATGAGAAGTGTGGTAGGTTTAGCCCCCAATAGTCCTGTTTCCTGCAGAAGATCAATAACATATTTCCTTTCAGACATTACAACTCCTTTATTACTACAAGCCACCTCAATACCAAGAAAATAACGGAGTTGTCCAATGTCTTTTGTAACAAAATTTTGTTGTAAAAACTCTTTTGTTTGAGCTATCTCTTGATCATTTTTCTCGATAAGAACAATATCATCCACGTAGACAATCAATATCACAATTCTTGTTGAGCCTCGCTTGATAAACAATGAGTGATCAAGCTGGGATCGGCGAAATCCATACTTAGATAACACCTCAGTAAGTTTCTGGAACCATGCACGAGGACTTTGTTTAAGTCCATAAATAGCCTTCTTTAATTTGCATACCTTGGAACACTCCCCCTGTCGCTCAAAACCAAGTGGTTGCTGCATATAAACAGTTTCAAAAAGGTCTCCATATAGAAAGACATTTTTCACATCCAGCTGAAAAATAGACCACTCTCGCTGGACAACAAGAGATAGAATCAATCGAATAGTGCCCAACCGAGCCACATGCGAAAATGTATCACAGAAGTCAACACCATAAGTCTTGAGTATAACCTTTTGCGACAAGACGGGCCTTGAACCTTTCAACTGAACCATCAGAATGATACTTGTTGGTGAATACCCATCGTGATCCAACCACATCACAGTCTGTCGGGGGGGTCTATCAAATCCCAAGTCTCCCTAGAAAGAAGAGCATCCATTTCCTCCTGCATGGCTTGTCGCGAACGTGGATCTAATAAGGCGTGATGATGAGAAGACAGGATAACATGACTGGATAGAGCTTGATCAAACTGCACCAAACTTGTACTCAGATGGGTAGTAGAGACAAAATTAGAAATAGGATGTAATGTGCACTGTTGCTTGCCTTTGCGAATGGCAATAGGGAGATTTGATGCAGAATGGTCATCATTTAAACCTGAGTCAGACTTATCAGTGGAGCTTACCTCTTGAGACGATGTTGGTGGACGGTTGAGAGAAGGACCTAGACGACGAGTGTAAACCAACGGAGGATCAAGAACATTTATATCTTTTTTGATTGGCTGAGTGGCTAATAAAGACACGTTTGATGGCTTGGGCACCAAGTTTATTTTTGTTTGGGCCTAGGATATGTGTAAAGCAAGTGCATCCAAAAACTTTAGGAGGTAAATGGAATAATGGACGCCCTGAATATAGAATTTGAATGAGAATACGTTCTTGGATGGAGGAAGAGGGTAATCTATTAATGACGTAACATGCAGTAAGAATAGCATCACCCCAAAAATAGGCAGGCATGTGAGAATGTAGCATAAGGGTACGAGCCACATTTAAGAGTTGCCGATGTTTGCGTTCAGCTACACCATTTTGTTGGGACGTATGTGGACATGTATATTGAGGTCGAATTCCATGGTCAGCATAAAACTGAAGTAGAATGGAAGACTTAAATTCAAGAGCATTATCAGTGCGAATATTTTTGATGATGAATCCAAACTGAGTTTTTATTTCCTTGATAAAATTTTGAAGAATACATATGACTTCAAATTTTTCCCTTAACAAGAAAACCCAACTGACTCTAGTAAAATCATCGACTAAAACAAGATAATATCGAAAGCATATCCAAAAAGGAACCCGACTAGGACCCCATACATCCACATGAATAAGATCAAACAGACTCTGACTCGACGGACCCTGACTCAAAGGAAAGACGCTCTGTGTATGCTTGCCCAACTGACAAGCATCACATAAGAATGACTCTGATGGAGGAATATCTAGAAACATGCGACGAAGTTTCGGTACTAACGGATGACCCAGTCTGAGATGCCATTGGAAAGGAGAAGGCTTCGAAGGGACTGAAGATGCAACAACATCAACTGGGATCGACAGAAAATAAAGTCCCTCACGTTCATGGCCGCCACCAATCATCTTCCTAATTAGTAAGTCCTGAAAAGAACAAGAACGAGGGTCAAAAATGACTTTATACTTTAAATCAATAGCTATCTGTTTAACAGATAACAAATTAATAGGAAACTGAGGAGCATATAGCACACGTGTAACAGTGCCTAAATGTGTGAGGTAGATATCACCGATGCCCAAAACAGGGGACAATTTGCCATCTGCCAGCCTAACATGCTGTGGTGTAGAGAATCTAACAAAAGATGAAAAATTCTGTGATTGATTACAACAATGTCTAGAAGCACCAGAATCTATCATCCATGTCATACCTGGATCATCAGTAGAAGTACCAACAGAGAATGCTGAATCTATAACAGTAGCATCGGCAGATGTAGAAGCACATGTAGAGGCAGACCTCTGAGCAAGAACACGATCATATTCATCCTTACTTAAGTTAAGGGAATACAACATAGATATAGAAGGATCCGTAGAAGATTCAACCATAGATATTGTTGCCTTTGAATGGGCTGCTTGGGATGAAGAAGGACCTTTGCCGGTGGCGATTCTACCTCCACCACGTCCAGAGGAGACGCTCAAACGGAGGTGAGGATGCTTGTCCCAACAACGATCCTCTAGATGACCAATTTTGCCACAATAAGAGCATTGAAATCTGCTACGTCCTGCACCACGGCCTGTACCACGTCCCATAGTGCCACCAAAAGAACTAGGGGCCCCGTCCTTTTGATATCACAAGTGCAGAGACTGGTGTGCCATGCATATTTTGAGAAAGAGTGGCTGCAAGACGATTCAGCCTATTATACGTGTCTGCTAGATCTGGAAGATCACTGCCTGTGAAAATTTGAGACTTTGCCACAGAGTATTCTGAAGATAGGCCAGATAGGAACTTTGCTACCATACCAGTTTCAAAGTGTGATGCATAACAATGCTGACAAGGTGGACGAAGAGCCTTTAACCGTTCATATGCAGCAGTCAATGTAGCAAAATACTAAGATAGGTCCTGATCCCCTTGCCGTATGTTGCATAACTCCTCTTCCAGTTGTAGGATTTTGACTACATTAGTGGCATGCGAGTATGTCTTCCTCAAGAAAGACCACATATCCTTGGCCTTGGTATAACATGCAATAGTTGGGGCTATATAAGACTCTACACTATTCATAATCCAAGACATAACAATATAATTATCTTCATCCCACGCAGACGCAGCATATATCCATTTTTTCTCAGTAGGTTTATCCTCCTCAAGGATATATTTCTTCCTATGACCAGCCACCGACATTATGAATACCCTAGACCATATTTCATAATTGGAACCATTGAGCATGATCGTGGTTCCATAAGAGAAGGAATTCCTAGACATCTTGTATTCAGTAGACCCTTCAGATTTACCGTTTTCAGCCTGTAGAAATATGAACAAGAAGAGGAAGAGAAACAACGATCACGATGTAATGTGGAAAACCCTCAACACGAGGGAGAAAAAACCACAAATGAGGAGGAGTTGGTGCCCACTAGAAGCCAGACTCTCTCTCTCCTTAGATTATCATTAACTCATAAGGATTAGAGTTACATGACTTAAGTAGTGCCCAAAACGGGCTACAAGGCGGGTCGGGTATGGATCCGGACCCGAAACATACGATCTATGAACACTCCCCCTCAAGTTGGGCATACATATCAAACATGCCCAACTTGGATACATTCCTCTCAAATGAAGCTGAAGGAAGAGCTTTCGTCAGAACATCAGCAGTTTGGTCTTCAGACTCCATGAAAGGTAAGATCAACTCTTTTGCATCAATTCTTTCCCGAATGAAGTGACGATCAATTTCAACATGTTTTGTTCTGTCGTGAAGAACAGGATTGTTGGCTAAGTTGATAGCAGACTTGTTATCACAGTACATCTTCATAGGCCCTTCAATCTCTATTCCAATGTCAGTCACCAATATCTTCAACCATAGTAATTCTGACACTCCCATAGCAACTGCCCTATATTCTGCCTCTGCACTAGATCTAAAGCAAACATCCTGTCTCTTGCTCCTCCATACAACAAGGTTTCCTCCCAAGTAGACACAGTACCCTGTAGTAGATCGTCTGGTATCACCACAACCTGCCCAATCTGCATCAGAATAGTCCTCGATTTCCACAGTCCTTGCCAGGATTTTTCTTCAGGTAGCATAGCACTCTGTCCACAGCCTTCAAATATGCATCGGTTGGTGCATGCATGAATTGGCTCAAAACATTCACCGCAAAGGTGATATCAGGTCTCGTGAGGGTAAGATAAATCAACTTCCCAACCAGACGTTGATATCTTCCCTTGTCTTCTTCACAGAGAGGCTCTCCATCTCTAAGACTCAACCTGTGCCCAGTGTCAAATGGAGTAGGAGTAGGTCTACATCCCAATTTACCAGTTTCTTCCAGCAGATCTAATGTGTACTTCCTTTGGTTTAGTACAAGACCAGTACTAAACCTAGCAACCTCCATACCAAGAAAATACCTTAGCTTGCCAAGATCTTTGAGATCGAATTCTGTAGCCAGTAACCCTTTTAGCTTGATAATCTCCTCCTCATTATCTCCTGTGACAATCATGTCATCTACGTAGACCAGCAGGAGAGTAACCCTGCTCTCCTTCTTCTTCACAAACAGAGTGTGATCTCCATTTCCTTGTTTGTATCCATGACATATCACCACTCTTCTCAGTCGTTCGAACCACGCTCTGGGCGACTGCTTAAGGCCATATAAGGCCTTTTTCAGCTTACAACATTTTCCTGGTTCTTCATATCCTGGAGGCATATGCATATATACTTCTTCTTCGAGGTCACCATTGAGGAATGCATTCTTAACATCCAGTTGATACATCTTCCACTCCTTCATCACAACTAGGGATATAACCACCCTCACTGTCTTCATTTTCGCAACAGGAGCAAAGGTTTCTAAGTAATCAATTCCATATTTCTGGCTAAATCCCTTGGCCACAAGTCGAGCTTTATATCTTTCAACACTCCCATCTGGTTTGTACTTGATGGTATACACCCATTTGGATCCAACTAAGTGAATTGCTTCAGGAATCTTCACCACTTCCGCATGTCATATTTCTTCTCAGGGCATCTATTTCTTCTTTCATTGCATCAGCCCACTTGGAGTCACTTTGAGCTTCAGCAACAGTCCTGGGGATCATAGCCAAAGAAAAAGTAGAAACAAAACACTTGTAATCTTTTCCAAGTCTGGAATAAGAAACAAAATTACCAATGGGGTGTTGAGTACATGACCTGACACCCTTTCAAGGAGCAATGGGAAGATCTTCATTCTTCTTTTCAACCTCATCATGAGTCTCCACGGTCTCCACGGTAGGACTTGGTTCATCCAGGGAAGAAGTGGCATTGGGATTGGAAGTAGATCTAGCATCATAAGTCATCATCTCTGTCCGAGTACCTCGTCTAGAGTAGAACTGTCCAAACAACCGAGGGCCTTCCTTCTCAATGCTAGTGTCACACCTTTCCTCCTTCTCAGGCACATCAACAATAGTAAGCGATTCTGCTTTCTTGTAGTCCAAAAAAATCTATAAACTGAAGTTCTTGTCTCTGAGAATACTCTTCCCTGCCCACACACTGCTCCCCCTGAAGAGAATTCTCACCAAAGTAAGAGGCATGTTCCAAGAAGCTAACATCCCTCGTAACATAAACTCGACCAGTAATAGGATCAATACATTTGTATCCTTTTTGCGTAGGAGAGTATCCAACAAAGACACCTTTGATAGACCTAGGATCAAGTTTCTTGACATTTGGACTGTGATCATGGATAAAACATACACAACCAAAAACACGAGGAGGAAGAGGGAATGGTGGACGACTGCCAGGAAGCAACGAGTGGGGAGTCCTACCATTCAAAACACGACTGGGCATGCGGTTAATAAGATAGGCACTAGTAAGAACTGCATCACCCCAATAGTGTTTAGGAAGATTTCTCTGAAACAAAAGAGCCCTGGTGACATTAAGAAGTTGACGATTTTTCCTTTCAGCTACCCCATTTTGAGGGGGGTGTAACTACAAGATGTCTCATGAACAATCCCCCGTTGTCTAAGAAATTCCTCAACAAGCTGACACATGTATTCACGGGCATTATCGGACCGGAAAGTTTTAACATTCGCACCATATTGGGTATGCACAAGAAGAATGAATGTCTCGATGATACGAGGAACCTCACTGTGGTCTTTTAACAAGTACACAAATGTAGCACGAGAGAAATCATCAATGAAAGTGATAAAATACTGAAAACCTTGACGGGTATGAATTCCCGAAGGTCCCCATACATCAGAGTGAATCAGGGAAAAAGCTTCATTAACACAACTAGTAGAAAGAGGGTACGAAGCCCTCACATGTTTGGCAAACTGACAAACTTCACAAGAAATGGAAGACAAATCAAAGGAGGAACACAAGTCTGGAAATAAATGTTTCAAAATCCCAAAAGGTAAATGCCCAAAACGTTCATGCCAGTACATAAAGGACTGAAGACAATCTTCTCTTCTCTTATCTGTCTTGCGGATCGCTGTCAACAGAGTAGTAGCCACACGTATGGGAAGACGATATAATCCATCAGAAGCTAAACCAATCCCAATCCTCTTCCCTGTCATCAAGTCCTGCAAAACACAGCGATCGGCAGAGAAAATAAGTTCACAATTCAATTCTTTAGTAAGCCTACTGACTGACAAGAGATTTAAAGGAAACTGGGGAACATGTAAGGCGCCCTGCACTTGAAATTTGTCCAACAAGGACAGAGTGCCTTCGCCTGCCACACAGGTAGAGGAACCATCTGCAAGAGAAACACGTTCCTTTCCCGAGGACAACTTATACTCATAAAACAATTTCGGATTACCTGTCATGTGATGAGTAGCACCACTATCGACAATCCATTCCCCCACAGAAGAGTTACCTTTATTGCCAATAACTGCAAGAGCATGATTAGCTGTAGTTTCCTCTGAGGTCTCAACCTTGTTGACATCGATCCTGCCCAAATAAGCCCTTAGTTCACGAAGCTGATCAACCGAAATAGAAAGTTTTTCCCCACTGGATTTGGGCGCCTCAGGCCCACGTGTCTTCCCACTAGAAGACCTCCCTCTATTGCCTTTCTTGTCTGGATAGAGATCCCAACAGTAATCGACAGTGTGACCCGCGTCTTCTTGCAGTGTGTGCATCGGTGAGGGGGTCTAGCCAAGCCTCCAAGTCCACGACTCACAGGGGCTGATCTCTCATGAGAGAGATCAAGATCCCTCTTGCCTTCATTGGTTACCAGCCTTCTCTGTTCTTCTGCTTCAACAACCGAGTATATATCTTCAATACTGGACACCTCTCAAGAATTCAGAAGCTGGCTTCGAACACCTTCAAACTCATCATTTAAGCCAGCTAAAAAGAGGAACACTCTGTTTTCCCATTTCTAAGCAATGTAAAGTACCTGATCTTGGGGACAGTGCCACGGAATATCGGAGTGAAGGTCAAGTTCTTCCCACTTGGCTTTCAAAGCCCCATAGTATTCTGGAATAGAAGAGTTCCCTTGGCGAAGGTTATAAACAGTCTTCATTACTTGATAAGTGCGAATGACCGTCTTCTTCTGGCCATACATTTGCTCAAGGACCACCCACATGTCCCGTGCAGTCTTTTTCTGAAGGATAAGAGGCTGAATCTCAGCGGAGACAGAGTTGACAATCCACGTTTTTACTTGATTGTCCTCAAGGAACCAAGTGTGCCATGCATCACTTGTTCTTGCTGGTTCAGGGTTGCTCCCGTCGATATAGGCCATCCGACCACGGCCAGCAATCCCCATAATCATAGCCGGCGACCACGAGAAATAGTTCTCCTTTGTGAGGCGAAGAGTAATAACCTGCACAGGAACGTTCTCGGGTCTCACAGTTCCAATTTCAGTTTGACTGACCATCGACGAGGAAGGAGAGGCTGCCATAATGACAGGCCCACACAACGACGAGAGCAACAAGGGCAGGGAGCGACGGCAGCGTGGAACCCTGAAGACGGCGACGTCGGCAAAAGGGCGGAGCGTGAGGTGCTTGACGGCAGCGGGAACAGAAACCGGCGGCGGAAGGCCCTTGGCGGCGCAAGAGCAGAGGGCGGCGCTTGGAGGCGCTCGCCGAGTGCAGGAGGACGAGCGGCGGAAGGGCGGACGGTGGCAGACGGCGGACGGCGGCGGCAGTCTTCTTGGCGTCGGACGGCGGCGGCAGTGGCTCCGTCGAACGATAAACAGGGCGGGGCGCCTCCTCCAACACGTGAATGCCGGAACTTCACGGCTCTGATACCATGTAGAAATACGAACAAGAAGAGGAAGAGAAACAACGATCACGATGTAACGTGGAAAACCCTCAACACGAGGGAGAAAAAACCACAAATGAGGAGGAGTTGGTGCCCACTAGCAGCCAGACTCTCTCTCTCCTTAGATTATCATTAACTCATAAGGATTAGGGTTACATGACTTAAGTAGTGCCCAAAACGGGCTACAAGGAGGGTCGGGTATGGATCCGGACCCGAAACATACGATCTATCAACACAGCCATAGTAAATAAAGAAGATCACTAATATTAGAAAAATATCAATTGCAACACAGATGAATCTGGAAAAGAAACTTATAACTCCAATATCAGATCTGAAACTCTATAGATTAGGCAACAATATAGAATAATCTGTTGCAACCGATGACGGAAACTCAATATCAGATCTGAAAGTTTATAAATGAGGCTTCTATATTGAATAAACTGTTTCAGCCGATGACTGGAATTTCTTCCCCAATCGACTGGAGACTGCTGCTACTTATAACTACAGCTGTTTCACATAAAACTAGCTGTCCACACGACAAAGGAATCAACGATATCAACTTACAGATCTTGTACTAAGAATCAGCAGCATTCCACCCTCACGCAGCCTCACTTTTAGTGATTTTACATCCACGATCTATAAAAGATTCTGATCATATCAAAACTGTGTTCATAAACAGCATATAGACTCCACAAACAGCAGCTTCACAAGTCATGCTGCACCCACAAACAGCAGCTTCACAAGTCATACTTCAACGGTGAGTGGAACGTCATGTTGATCATGTGGGGCAGAGAGAGAGAGAGAGCCGAAAAAGAATCAATCATTAACGTAACCCTAATCTTTATTAAAAGAGATTAGGGTTGGAGACTTTACATAAGTAGTCCAACAACTATAAGAAACTATTTAAAGACCTCCTCCCTAACTGTCTAATATTCCAGAAACACTCTTTTACATCTTTAACAGCCATCTTTTAATTTCTAGGTTGTCCATGTTTGGTGTGTTCTAATAATCATATGAAAGCCTGCTCAGTTTTGCTGTAACATTTGCTGCATGTCCATTAAGGGTCCTGTTATCAAGTTAGGAGAGCCAACAAAATTCAGAATTTTCACCTACTTAGAGAACAAGTTATCCTCACCATAGGATTAAATTGATGGAAATGATCATTTGCCCCAATTGTGCCTGTGAGCATAAGTAAACATCAATTCCTTTCAAGGAAATTAATGTCCATTGACTTTTTTTTTGGGAGTTGTGTAAGTTGCAGTCTCTCAGGGCCACGCTATGACACCCCAATTAGATTCACAATTCAGAATGCTGCCAAGGTATCAGCAGAGAATTTTTCTTTTCATAGCCGGTAGAGTTAAGGGAGAGGCTTCCAGCCCCTCAGTTTCCTGGCCTCTGATTTCCATACAACTGCCTGTGCCTATGAAGATTCACTACCTGAAATATGTCTGTATTAGAGAACCAGAGATATTTAAGATTGTATAACCATGTGCCTTTGATAGGTCCCAGCTTGCTATGAATGAATAAGGAGATAACAGGTTTGTATTGTTCATCTAATTCAGACCATATGTGCAACTTTATCTAATCATAGAAATATAATCAATGAAAACTACCAATTATCAGTGCAATGTATATCCAAATATATGCATGTTAGGTACTGGGTTGTTATTAAGGTAAGCCACAATGCTTGCTTCCATCTGAGATAAGGTTCTGTAGCTTCAAGACATGTAGGCTGCAGGCATTCATGGGCTGCACATGTGTTTGCATTTGGATTTGAAACAGTTGATAAATTGATTTGCATTCCCAGGCAAGGGCCGCTACAAAGTGTTTTTTAAGTTCAGATGGAGATCACATTACTTTGGTGAATGTATTTCGAGCTGCTGTAGACAGTTTGCAAAAGACCGAGGGGTTAGTCTCCACAGATGTGAAAAGCAGATCTAGTGAAAGGAAACTGAATAAATGGTGCAAGGATAATTTCATCAATAGCAGATCATTGAAGCATGCTCTAGACATTCACAGGTCAGCCCAATCGCGTTTTTTGTTATAAACTTATAATATGTTGGTGAATCCGTCCTTTTAACTTCTCGTCTTTATAAACATCCCACTTGGTTGCTGATCCAAACTGTAGCTCTATCATGTTTGGAATGCCTCGTGGAGCTTTTGCTTGTATAGAAAATGTGAAGATGACCCTGATTGTAATAGATTCACCTTGCAGAAGAGAGTTCCAAAGACATGGTTGTGTGTTCAATTACCTTAGATTTAGTGTCTTGACATGGATACACATCTGGCTCCAATTTCCTGTCACATGCCGAAATGCTGGAAGTTTCATGAAGATGGTCTTATCCTATGTGTACAAGTGAGGGAGATGTGTAGCATTTAATTATCAGTTTGGTTAACAACCTAGACTTTCTTTGAAAATAATATTTTATCTGGTTTAAAGAGTTCTTGGTGGGTGGTGGAGAGGATATGCTTTTATGCTTTTACATCTCTCTCTCCAAATCACTTGGATATCTTTTCCCTTTCCATGAAACAAGTCCACAGTATGTTCTATCTGGCAAATGATATTTTTGGTTATTTTCTTCTCTTTTGCAGGCAAATTTGTCGGCATGTTAAAGACTTAGGCATGAAGGTTTCTTCTTGTGGGGATGATATGCTTCAGTTCCGCAGATGTCTTGCTGCCTCTTTCTTTCTCAATGCAGCGATGAGACAAGCAGATGGTTCCTATAAGTATGCATAGATGTATTTTCTAGTTTAGAGTATATATTACATGTTCTTTTCGACGCTGCAATTTGGCATCTTTGTCCTTTTACATCTTTTCATCTCTCACTAGTAACAATCTAGAAATTCCTGTTTGATTTGGCTGGTGATTGTGTTTTTTCAGGGCCTTGGCAAGTAGCTTGACCGTGAAGATTCACCCATCATCTGCACTATTTGGAACGAAACCGGAATGCATTGTTTTTAATGAGCTGGTGCAAACACAACAAAAGTACGTTCGTAACACTACCCGGATTGATCCACTGTGGTTGACAGAACTAGCCCCAAAATTTTATGGATGCAGACAAGAAAGATGTACGATGTCTACACTGGTTAATTGACAGGAGACAGAGATATGGTTAATTGACAGGAGAAAGAGATAGTGGTTTACTTTTTTGGTTACTCGCGTTTTTGGATTTCGTTATCCTGTTCAGGAGTTCCTTTGCTGAAGGGGGGGTATGATATCGTAGTTAAGCAGGTTCAGAATAAAGGTTAACCATTTGTAATTTAACACTGGCTCACGCCTTATATAGTGAACTGTGTCTTCTCTCTGGTTAACAAGTTGTACCTCAAATGCTATATTCTATTAACATTTGTAATCATGAAAAATGAAGTACGTAATCGCCTTTCCCCAGAATTGTACATGGGTTTATCATCTCACTTTGTCTAATCGTGGTTCCTTTCCCAAGGTACTTACGTCATCCGGGGTTAGATAAGTTGTCAGGTTCGTTGAAAAGTGTTATTCAGAAAGACGGACCCCTTTTCCCACGGTAATAAGCTTTTAGGTTACGTTTGATGACTTCCGATTTTAGATCCGGGTTGATTTTTTGTCCGAGGATCCTAGATCCGAGTTTTGAAATCAGACCTGTAAAAATGAACTCGGTTGATGAGTTTTTCACTAACGGGGATTTTCGGCACATTTTGTCAGAAAAGGGGATTTTTGGTGATTTCTTTCTCTCCCATTCAAGTCAAGATTCGGAGAACGACCGGCCCTGGAGTTCAGTCGGTCGGTATTTGGATTTGCTGTTTGAGGTGGGTCTCTCTGTCTCTCTCTCGGCTAATTCGTTCCTTGGTTTACATGGGCGATAGAGTTAGCAGCCTCCTTTGGGTGGTTAGTGGAAGGTGGTTAGGGTTCCATTGAGTTCTGGTTTTTTCATATTTTCTTTCAGTGTTCAATTCTTTTGATCGGAATCGCCACACGTTTTCATTTCTTCCTTTTCTTTGTTTTGATCAAGCTCAACAGACTAGATCCTGAAATTTGTGTTCCTGCTGACCTGAGCGTTCTTCTAGTCTTCTTCCTTTTTCTAATGGTTTTTTATGAAGATGATGGAGATTGGGGAAAATGGGCATGACTAAGATAAAAAGCTCCACTCTTAGGCTAGTCTTCTTCCTATTTCTAATGGTTTTTGATGAAGATGATGGAGATTGGGGAAAACGGGCTTGACGAAGATAAAAAGCTCCACTCTTCTGAATATGATTCGTTGAGGATACACTGCTGGCAGAATCAAGGGTCTTAGCCATGGCTGAACGTTGGGGTTGGTGTTGCAGGCATTGGGTGGTCTGTCCATCCATCCGTGAGAGGGGTCTCCTGTTGAAGGCTGGTCCGTCCATCCGGTAGGTCAGCCGGAAAATGGTTGGTGGAAGGTGTTAGAAATCAAAGTGAAAAAATAACTAGAGGGACATGAATTTTTAAAGTGGTTTAGCCCATAGGCCTACGTCCACTGCTCTGTCATTTCTTCCTTGCATTCATTTGGTGGAGAGACTCTTTTATATAGAGGAGTTACATAAGGGGTCTTTAATTTTCAAGAGACATGATTTTTCATCTCCCAAGTAATTCACTTTGAGAGCCTTATTGCTATTTCTGTTAACATCCCCCTGCAAGCTCAATGCTCCAGCAATGAGATTGAGCTTGTTAATTATTTGATAATGGCGCTGCTTACTAAGTGGCTTAGTTAAAATATCAACAACTTGATCTTTAGAAGAGATGTATTGAATTTTAAAATCTCCTTTAACCAATTTTTCTCGAACAAAATGAAGGTGAATCTCTATGTGTTTGCTGCAGCTATGATACACAAGATGAGCTGCACCGATGTTGTTGCACCATAATATGGGAGGTTTTGATTGAACAACACAAAGTTCTTTTAATAAAAATTATAACCACATGATTTCAGCAGTGGTATTGGCAATAGATCGATACTCAGCCTCAGTGCTAGAACGAGGGACAACTGATTGCTTTTTAATACTCCATGAAACTAGATTGGATCCAATAAACACTGCATATCCACCTATATACCGTCTATCATCAAAACATCCTGCCCAATCTGCATCACTTCTTAATAATGAAAAATGAAGGGTGACCAAGTCTTTTGTGCCATTGCCTAATAGTTCGCCTTTCTCTAAGCTGCGCTTCCTTTTTCCTGCTACTAAGGTCTATCTTATATAGCTCATCACTGCTAGTTCCTTGATGAAGATTTTCCCATGTTCCTTGCTGATCCATCTTCGATTTTTACTGCATCTCCACCTTTGTATGTGGCATGAAAGGACAAGTTATTGATATCATTGGTGATGTGATGAGTCACACCGGAATCAGGATACCAATTGCCATCTCTAATGTCTTGATTCAGAGCGCTAAAAGAAACTGCATGATATGCTTGAAGAGATATTGTCTCTTTTTCTTTAAGCAAGTTAGTATATGACCAACAAAACGTTGCAATATGATCAACTTTTTCACATATTTGGCACACAAGATGATCACATTTGTATTGCTTACTTTGCGGACTCCTCTATGTTGATAGTTGTTTTTACCACGACCTCTATAGTTGGTTTGCTTATTGTAAACTTGTTTTGAGACAATATTCACAGCAAACATAATAGATTCAAAAGTTTGAGAATCATCTTCTTTTAAGTTGGATTTTATGAGAAGAAGCCCATGAAGTTCATTCAAAGAGACAAGGTCCTTTTGAGTTTCCATACTGACTTTAAAAGCAAGATATACAATCCTTTAAGAATTTGAAAAACAAGATCATCTTCATCAACGGGTTTGGATGCAATGGCTAGTTGATGAGCAATAGCTTTTGCTTTGTTTATATAAACATCCATAGACCTAGACTCCAAACTGCGTGATTTTAATTGCATTATAAAGCGTTGCATTATAAAGCCATGGATTGAGCAACATATGATTGCTTAAGAACACTCCAAACTTATAGAGAGGTTTTTAAACCAATAATTTGGGTATGTATTGCTTCAAATAGAGATGACTTAATCCAACTCAAACGTAACTGATCCTTTTTCAGCCATTCAATATATTCTGAATTAATTTCAGTTGTTTCACATCTAAATATTGATGAAACAGATTTGCTTCCATTAATATATCTCATAAGATCAAATGATATCAAGATTGAAGTGAATTGAGATTCTCAAATAAGATAATTTTCAACATTTAACTTGATGGTGAGGAAATGCTTTAAATTGCTTGGGTACTGAAGAGGAGAAGCAAGAAAATTCATACCTGCATCAGAGTTAACACTCGTATTTGATGATGCTTCTTGATTTACCATGAGAATGAAAAGCGGCAACACAAGATGTAATCCTTAGGATCTAACAACAACACTAACAAGGACCAGTGGCTCTCATACCATGTTAAAAATCAAAGTGAAAAAATAATTAAAGAGACATAAATTTTTAAAGTGATTCAGCCAATATGCCTACGTCCACAGCTCTATCATTTTTTGCTTGCATTCCTTTGGTGGAGAGACTCCTTTATATAGAGGAGTTACATAAGGGGTCTCTAATTCTCAAGACACATGACTTTTCATCTTTCAACTTTGAGAGTCTTCTTAGTATTTCTGTTAATAGAAAGAGCGGTCGGTGAGGAGGTGAAGCTTGCCGGGGAAGATGCATGAGTGAAAAACCAAAACCGGATTTCACCTCAAAAGAGGATTCAAAATACGTGGTTTTAAAATGTGATGTGTGATAAAACCGTAGATTTGTCGACAGATCCGACCCTGGATCTTAACACCACGGTTATCAAGCACACCCTTAGAGGTCGTTTGATTGTCACAGGACACGCAGAACAGAACAGGCGTGTCCTGTTTAATCAACTTTCTTATCAAACGACGTCCACCGGACAGGGCAGACATGACAGACAGTGGAACAAGGGGTATAAATTACCCCATGTTCTACACTGTTCCGAGCTAACCCTTGGAACAACGTGGAACAGAACACCTCCCACCCTCCGCCCAAGCCCCTGCCCCCGCCCCTGCCCCCGAGCGTCGTTCGATTGCGAAGCCTTTTGAGTGCTCCCAAGCATCCCTCGAGCTCCCCCTTTTTCCTTCTCTCCTTCTCCTCCGTCTCCCCCCTTCTCTATTCTGAGTCTCCCTTTCCACTGCTCTACGCCTCCCTCTTCTCAAGGTTCCCCATTCCATTGACGACGGGTTGTACGATCACCTCGTTGTTGCAAGGAGCTCCGTCATTGTGAGGTCTGGTTCTCATTTTTCTCTCGTTCTCTTGTTTCCTCTCTCGCTCCCTCCCTCTTGTCTCTGATTTGCAGGAACTAGGGTTTTCTTTGTTTTAGTCACTTGCATACGTTGGTGTTGCTCTTGCAGGACACGCGACGTCTCCAGGAACCGCTGCATACTGAAGCCATTGCAGGACACGCAACGTCCTCTTTGAATTGGGGTTTCTCTATTGCAAGGTAAGATTTTGATGCTTCTCCCCCCTTTCTTTCGTCTAATGTATTCCTACTTGAATCCGCTGCAAGTTCTTGATTTCTAAGAAATTTACTGATTGAATTGATTTTGTTCTTTCTTTTTTGTTGGTTCAGTTTGATCCCCTTGCACATCTGTCGGCAAAAGCACCCGTTCAGTTTTGTTCTACTCGGTTTCCTTATGGTTTTCAAGCTTCCTCGTGGGCTTCACCTATGCCTTCACCAGCGGTAAGCTAACGCCCATTCTTTTCATGAACATTCTGCTCTTCCCCTCCCTGTATGATAATTGTGTTACTTTTCTTTCCCTCTTTATAAGAACAAGACAGTTCCATGTCTAGTAGAATAAAGATAATGTGATTTTACAGGCTCTTTTCTCATAATTTGTTGAAGTTTTTTTTTTTTAAATTTAGGTTTTCAAAGATGACATGCCAAGCAAAAATTTTTTCTGTGGAATTTCTTTTTTTATTGTTGGTGTTATGTTTCAGGTTTATTATGACGCTTGAAACAAGGTATGATAAAGAATAAAAAATTTTGTACATTCGTTGCTATTAATAATTAATGTATTCCCTATGCAGCTTGTTCTCCCCTGCAGTGCGATCGAGAACACTCCTCATTCTATCAACCATTAGCTTTGTAATGATTTTGTAGAGAAAATTGCCAAGGGCTATGGGCCGGTACTGTTGAATCATAGTGGCACACAAGAATTTTGGAACTAAAACCAAGATAGCTCTATTGATATTAAAGACAATTCACCTTGATTTAAAAAGTTATCCACTACCCTGTAGATGTCGTCATCCACCACCTAGGAGAAGAATTGAAAGAAAGCTCTGGAAAAACCATCTGACCTTGGAGCACTGTCCCTGCAAAATTAAAAACTGCTTTCCTAACATATTGGATCACTTGTTGTAGATCAGCCACAACTTCTAGTCCGTTGTAGCTGCTTCTTTCTTCTCTGTTCTGTTATCTTCTTCACCATATGCACTAAGATGTATCATTTCTAGAATAGATTTTCAAAAGGTGTCCTTGGGAGTTGGTGGCCTGTGCGCAGTAAACTAATTAACTCAATGGCAAAAGGCAAACAGAAAGCCAATTTCAGTTGCAGTAATGCATTCTTTTGAAAAATGTGAAAAAAAAGGATCTACAAGTTGTAATAGCTACTACACTTATCTTGATTCTGCAAGACTTTTATGTTTTTAAACTTTTAAATGTTGGAAGATTCTTTTGGTAAAACAAGTTGGCATATTCCGTCTTTTGTTTGTGATTGCTGGATTATTCATCAGGAACATTAAGATGAATCTGGGAACTCCTAACCTGCAGAAATTGGCAGGTTTCCAGTCATCATAAGAAAACTTGATCAGGTTCACTGCTTTGGTCTGTGGACTAACTTTGTTCTTTTTAGTTGTAATTGTCTCTCATAAAGGTTTTATTTCAGTTAGGAAAGGTTTCTTTTCAACAGTACAAGTTCTACGCTCATGTTCTTGATCACTATTTGCTATTAACATTTATTTCAGGCCATTACCACTCTTAAGAGACGAGCTTACTTGCTTAAGTATGGTCGAAGAGGGAAGCCCAAGTTCTGCCCATTTAGGCTGGCTAGAGTAAGTTTTGTTAAATCTTTAGGTTCAGCTGTTGCCTTATTTTCTATGTGCTTGGATCCAAATTAACCATGAAGTGGGTAGTGACTTCTGACAAACATTGTGAAATAAATTGCAGAGGCCTCAAGTTCTGCATATGACATGATATGCATTAAGACAGTGGTGGAGTCAAAAATTTCCAGCTGAGGGGTACTCAAGTTTAAATTTCAAACCTTAAGGAGCAATCTTAAGTTGTGCAACCTGTAAGTGGTTCTCAAAGCATCCAATCAATCTTGTTAACGAGTATTTTTTGGCGCATACTTTGCCTTTCAGTTCTTGAATTCTCATGCTTAAGAGAGCATATATAAAATCACATACTATGGAAAGGGAAGAATGCCGGTGACTACACTGACTGTTTGCTCTTATAGGTTTCTCTTTCTTTAGGGTGTGATATTTAAGTAAGGTTGTTGCTTTTCATTGCAGGGATTTGGTGAGAAATGCACGCCAAGAGGACAGTGTACATTCAGAGCTAGGCTGCAAGATGATGAAAGCAAACTCCTACCAATTTTTGTGAAGTTGCAGGCTGAACAAGGATGGCTGAACATTGAAATTTATAAAGATTGATCTTTGTAGACAAGGGCATTTCTGTAGAAAGGAGGGCTTCAAATATTGAATAATATACTATTTATACATTTGCTTGATATTGTCAGAAAAAACTACCACCGGAATCTTAGATGCACCACTTCTGGTTCAACATGGCGAACTAGTTTTTGACTTGCTTGTCAACTTTCTTCATTAATGAAAAAATAAGCTGTTTTGGGCCTCTTTTTTTGCTATTTGAATAGTTGGTACATACTATTTCTTTCATCTTACTTCATGGTAAAATTTCTTACTGTTTCAACCAGTAACTCGTTCTCTCTTTGTCACGCTCTCAGTGTCTCTCTCTCTTTCTCTCTCTCTCTCTCACACACAACCAAGAAGTGCGGAATGGTCAGTCAACTCTCATATTTGTGAAGTATTTCTTGGAAAAAAATGCTAGATGTTTTTAGTCTACGATTCACCACCACATAGAAGTTGCCTTCAAGAAAGCTGCAGACATGCGGTTGTGGTATGTTCGAACACCGGATAGAACAGGCAGTGTTCGTACAGAATATAAACAAACATCAGACAGAACTAACCACAGAAGATACAATCATCCGACAGAAATGATAGATCGGACATGATAGAGACAAACGTCAGACAGGACGGACAGAACAGACATACACGAAACAAACGCCGGACAAAAAGAACGTAGTGTTTTGTTCTTAAAATCATCAAACGGTGGACAAAGAACACCATTGTCCATAAGGACATGACAATAGTATAATGGATAGGACGTCCTGTCTGTCCTGTCTTAATGAACAACAATTAAACGACCTTTTAAAAAGAAATAGTTGAATTGATGTTGGGACGACAAGCTTACTTCAAGACTGATCAATGTTTGGCTTCTTCCCGTCTCTCAAACATGGGTTAACGTTAGACTCTCTCTCTTGTTATGAGAAACACATGCCCATGCCTGGCATATGTGCACAGAATAGAGTAACTTTTATGTTTTGATCAAGATAATTATATCGTTAGAAATAGAGTGCGAAACCGTAATTTCCCTTACCTCTTTGACTTACACGTTCTTTTTGTCCAAAAAGTACACTTGACTGCCCCTTAATTTCGACGATTGCCCCTCTATAATTTTTATATCTTTAATGTATGGTAATCTAAGAAAAGTAAGCGTTCAAACATGTCACCCTACTTCTTTTACAAACTAACCTTTTTTATGTTGGGAATGTAGAATCAGATGTAGTGCTATATTTTCGGGTTTTACTATACATTTAAATTTAATATTCTTCACAAATCAAATTCTTTGAATTCTGTTATATGCAACATTAATAATTTTACTATAAATAAACAGTACTTGATGGTACTTTTTACAAAGCTTTTCACTTTTACAAAAAAGAAAGCATCGACTTTAAAAATACCTGGTATTAGTTTATATGTTATTTAGGTGTTTTGTATTGGAAAAGATTTTCTGGAAAATCTCATTCTGAGAAAAAAAAAACTCGACATGGATAAATGTAGTGATATTTTAATGTTTTTCCAGAAACAATTAAAGAAAAAACGATAGGAAGGCGATTTAGAATGTAAAAGAACGAAAGTATATAAAATATTAAGCTTACGGAAAAAATATAATAGTTCTTCATAATGTAACTAGATTTACCAACATATAGTAGTATGATAGATGTTATATATATATACAATACGATATTGAAAATCTATCTGTGTCACTTGTTAATTAAAAAAGTAAAAGCAAAACTTTTTATCCCTCAGCTTAAAATTTTTGGTTAGTTAGTGCTGTCCACCCATCTTGATGAGTGTGGTGTGAGATCTTCAAGTAAGGGGGTTGAATAGAGCTGGCAATTGACCAGTTTTTACTTTTATTTATTTTTTATTTTTCAAGGGTTAAAGCTTGATGTGGACATTATCTTGAGGCATTAGGTAAGGACTTTGTTAATTTTATGTTTTGTTGGTATATAGAGAAATGCGAGTGTACACACATCAAAATGGAGGAAAAAAACAAAAAAAAACCACATCTTCCAACGGTCACTTAAAAAGTCTTTTTTTTATTTTATCCTGTACAACAAACACAGTTAATTTTACCCTACAAAAAATTTCCATGCAATCAAACAAAACCTCAAATCAAAAGAATGTTAATTTTATCTTGTTTTTTTTTTTAAAAAAAAATTACCACGTTACACCTAAAATTTAATTTAAGAAATTTAAGTTATATACGTAGGCAGATCATTTGGCTGGCTCATTGTGGCTTGAGTTGTGAAGCCTCCTTTACGTGTATAGATGACGGATAGAATTGAGATGACTTGCCACTTACAAAACCGATTCATTTTCTTTGTCAAAGTTATTGTCGTACGATAACAATCCGGGTGTTCGTTAGGGTGTCCTTTATGCTTTATAACGACAGTGTGAAGCTGTGTCGTCGAAATCGGCGACCCAAATTATGTTGTTAATTCGACTTCATCAACTGATTCAAGTCAAATGGATGGTAAATAGGTCAATTCATCAAGAATGTCACGTGTTTTTACTATATTATTAGCTATTAGAAAATTTTTTGCTTTCTACTCATCGTACTCGATTCAGCGATCCAGCTGAATCGCTGAATGACTTGATTGGCAGATCGAGGTCGACGAAGAACCGGTAAGCTCTGGTCTATAGTTTGCTGGTCCTCATCCAAACTCTCTCCTTCTCTCTCTCTCTCTCTCTCTCTCTCTCTCTTTCTCTCTCTCTATGCGATAAGATGCAAGCTCGTCCCCTCCTCTCCCTACCCTCTTCCTCGTTTTCACTCTCTCGCTACCTCTTTATTCAAATTCCGTTACGCCCTCTAAAAACTTGCGAAGGCCAACCATGCTCTTCTCCGACGCCAAAATCTCTATTTCCATCTCTCAAATGCAACATTTCTAGGCGGCCCATCTTCCCTGTCGCCGTTGACAACGAGAATGCTGAATTAGAGCCATCCGAGTCTAATGATGGCAGCATGAATTTGCTCCGACGACCTGCATCATTGCCTCCTTCACCTGAAAACATCAAAGTTTCTCAAGATAAGGGGGAGGACGACAAGGGCGAGGGGGAGGAGGTAGGTGAGGGGGACGCCCTAGCCCCCTTCTTGAAGTTTTTCAAGCCAAGAGATTCATCCGACAGTAGCCAAGAAATGGACGCTTCGGAGTCTACGGAAGACGTCAAGAGGACGACGAAGGCAGTAGACGTCGAGTACTACGAACCGAAAGTGGGGGACTTAGTTGTTGGTGTCGTTGTTTCGGGGAACGAGAACAAGCTCGACGTAAATATCGGAGCTGATTCATTGGGAACAATGCTGAAGAAGGAAGTTCTTCCTCTCTATGACGAAGAATTGCCGAGCCTCTTATGCGATTTGAGCAAGGACGCAGAGGATTTAATGGTGTCCGGCAAGGTGGGTATCATTAAAGACGATGAAGCATTGGATGAAGGCCCAGTTCCAGGAAGGAGCATCGTTGAGTTGGGGACCGTTCTGTTCGCAGAGGTGCTCGGCCGGACACTGAGTGGAAGACCGTTGCTCTCAACGAGGAGACTCACGAGACGGATAGCCTGGCATCGAGTGAGGCAGGTTCTCTTCTCAATCTGGATCTCGTTTCTTCCATTAATTTTTCTCCTGTTCTTCCATTTTGCCTTTCTTGCGTTCGCGAGGTTTGAATTAGCTCTTCATGGCGGATTAAGCGGATATAATTAAATGTGCTTTTTGCCGGCATCTAGATGGACTGGAAATAAAAGCATGCCATTTGACCACTGATTCATTGAATTTGCTGGCTTATCGAGTGCGTCTTTGGTTTCTACTGATTCGACAACTTGTATGCTTCTTGTCCATGTTCTTCTGGTCAATTCAACCATTATCTCTTTGTCAAGACGTGATTCAAGTTTATTCGTTTTCCATAGAGGAGTCCCTCCGGCTATCCATGTCCAGCTCTGGTTGTCCCTTTGCCAGTCAAGCGACTGCAGCCCATCATCCCTGAGCCAGATTTTCTTCGGTTTGTTTTGATGATTTGATCACTTCAGACAGTGTATGTCATACAAATAACCATCTTTGATCTGTATGGAAAAGGAAAAACCAAGAGGAGAAAACAACGAGACCTTTGATCGTTGAGAGAAAGGAAAAACAAGAGTTGAAAACAACCATTTTATGATTTTTAGCTCTCTTCCCTTGTTGCTGTTCAATTTATCCATACATTTTCCAGGACTATTGAACTTGGGCCTAAACATGGTAGTTTCTTATTGGAACCCATTACGTTTCTAAGTTCTTTTCCTTCATGAAAGTTCTATACCACGAACTTGGCAGTCCATTCTCCTTTTTCAAGATAAGAGTATTAATTTACTCTCTCAATTCATGCTTAAGTTGTATTTCTATTTGCCAAGTCTTCCATGGCTGAACTGGACTGTGTGCCTCATGTTGTTAGTTGTTTATGGAAACATTGTGAGGAATTGGCTGCTTTTCAAATCTTAGTTTTTTGAAATAACTACTTTTAAACATTTCACTGGTGCTTGCCTTGTTGTTGCTTTCTTCACTTCCAAAATTCTGCAAACTAACAAGCGTCAGTTTCTATTTTGGATGCACTTTCTTCTTCATGTTTTCTTGTATTCACTTTAGTTTTGCTTTCCAAACTTGTTATTTTGAATAAACTGGAAAAATCAGCTCCCCGTTTTGCAATTCAACAAAAAAAGCTCAGATTTGTAGCTCATTATACTGATGAACAGATTTGCTTTCAATGGGTTAAGTAATTAAATTTTTTACGTCCTTAATTCTTGTTTCATTCAGGGACAGGCCAGTTCTTGAGTCTTTTTGTTTTTTTCTTTTGTTACATGGACACGCGAACCAGTTTTGACTATATCAACTATGTTTTTTTTCCTACTTCATTTAGTCCACTTATTCCAATATGAGCCTTCTGAGCTTGGTGTAGCTGTTAATTGTGTGCTTCCAAGAGCAGTACCAGCTGACCATGCAGAGGCTTGATGTGGCTTAGTGAGCTACTAGGTGTGATATATGCGTGCTTCTTAAAGATTGTAGGCTTCTGGCTTCTTCATGCATTACTTTGATGGTGTATGGTACAGACATTTATTAAGAAACCTTTTCTTTGAGTGCCTTAGGCTACATCGTTTGGAAACTGATGAAACCTTTCTTTTTTTTTTCTTATTGCACATAAGTCATTACTAGACAATGATTGGAACTGAATTACATGGATTATCAGCTGAATTCATTTGAGTGCTTTCACTAGGTATTCCTTATATACGTCACATGGGCAATAGTAGTATCCACAAAGTTCAGTGCTTAATCTGCTGATCTGCTGGGAAGTGAGAACTGTTAATCGTGGCATTTGTGTTTGGTTGTTGTTGTTTTTAACTTTTTACTTCTCATGTTGTTTCTCTTGGATTGTCATTGTTGTTGGTGGTGGTAGTGCTGCTATTACTTTGGTTGTCACCTGCATCTTTTTAGTAAATGATTGGGCTTAATTTTTACATTCATTAGACATTAAATATATTGGATGAAGTAGACTGTCGTCATCAAGTTTGATTGAATGCATGGTTGGTCATTCTCTAGTTGATTGATGTTGTGCATGGTTTGATGAACTGCAGATAAAGATATTTAATGAGCCTATTGAGGTCAAAATTACAGAATGGAATACTGGTGGTCTTCTTTCACGGATTGAGGTATACTATTGATCTTGCTTGTGTTCAGCTTATCCAGCCATATAATTTCGTGGTTGACTAATGTCTCTTGCTGTGGATGCACAGGGATTGAGAGCATTCCTTCCTAAGGCAGAGCTGATTAATAGGGTCAATTGCTTCACAGATTTGAAAGAAAATGTACTTTAATCTCTTTTTCTTGAAATAATGACCAATCTACTTGGGATTGAAGTACTTCCACAGTCTGCAGTGCTTTTTACTTCTTATAAACAGATAATATTGTGTTTTAAATAATGAATTATGAGTGCTATGGTGTTGTAATATGGTTTTTGGTGTTTCTTCCTTTTTTTGTCTGTCAGGTTGGTCGCCGACTTTTTGTAAAAATAAGCAGAGTGGATGAGGATAAAAATGACTTGATAATCAGTGAAAGAGAAGCCTGGGTAAACTTTTTGATCCTTTGACTCTTTTCTTTGCCTTAATATCTGGAATCCATATTACATATGTAAGCTGAAGGCCCGTCTTTCATCTATTTCTCGATGCGTACATGGTTGATGTGCGAGTTGTGGCACTTCTATGTGCACACAGTTTGTATCAAGTTGTTGATATCTGACAATTTAACATTACTTTCAGTCTAAAGTGATATTTGGTTATCTTTGATTGGATGTCCATGACTTCTAAGTTTACTTGTTCTAGTGATCAAGATTTTGGATAAATTAGCATTTTCTGTGATGCATGCTTTCTCTAGGTTCAGGTCTTGTTTTTGGGGGATCATAGACTCGTAGTTCCAACTGACAGATTTATTGGTTCATTTTGCCCCTATAATAGGAACAATAATGTTCTTATTTAAATTATTAATGATGACAGCAAGTATAAGGACAAAGATTGTAAATCGTCTATCTGTTTGGTCATGTTCATGTTATTGCAACTTCAGTTCAGATTTTGTGCACACAGTGATTTAGGTTATCAAGCCAGATTTATATTGTCTTTTCGTCTTGTTTTCTTTCCTTGTTCATGGAATTCATTTCTCATACGTTTTTCTGAAATTATGTTTCTGCTCATGAAAAAGGCAATGATGAAGTGAAACTTCTTCTCTTCATAACCACAAGTTATGCAGGGTTTCAAGGTGAAAAGTACAGATCAAATTTTAACTCTACTCCTGTGATAGGAGCCTTCCAGGCAGTTATCCTCATGAGGGATGTTCTTTAGAATCCACTAGGGTTCACCTGTTAGGATGGCCCTGTTAAATGGATCTGACCTTATCGGGTTTCCTTTCAGATATTGATTGGTACAATATATATATATATATATATATTGTAGATCCCATTGTAGGTCGTCTCATAGATTAAATGTTTCTACAAGCATCTAACCAAATAGATGGATGCACAATGTCAATAAATTTACAAATAAAGTAACTTGATGAAAGTCAAGTCCCTAAGGGGCTGTTTGATTGAAGGGAAAAGTTTTGCCAAAAATTATGGGGCCCATGCTTTTTGTCTAATGCTAATAAATATTGCAAAATTATTGGGTCCAGTCATTCTACCAAAGACTTGGTCTTTGCACTAAATCTTTACTGGCAAATATTTTGCATAGACAAAAAGTATGCATAAATCAAACGGATGAGATTTTATGAGCTGAGAAAGCTAAGCATTAATCCTTAACAAATTTTATTTGGACATCAATTTTTCATTTATATTTAATGCTATATTTGAACATTCTGTGTCCATTCATACAGTTAAGTTTGTTTGAAAAATGACCTAAAAATGGGCAAAACAGATATGAGCCGTGTATGTATTGGATGGCATTCAAATTGCCCCTCCTCCTCTCTATATTTCTTTATATACAATTTGCACATAATTTTTTTCAGGGTCTGTCTCATGGTTGAATTTTCTTCAAAATTTCCACTTGGTGCCATCTAAAAGTGTCTCTATGGCACTTCTTTATGTTGTTTTCCTTTGTCGTTTAAATGGGTTTCCTTGGGAAGAATATTGGATATATAATTTTTTTAAATACAAGGGAAAATGTAAAAGAATAAGATAATTTTTTTTGGCCTTGCTTTTTAATGAACGCATACAAATCCATTAGAAAAGTTTTTGAAGAATATAACAAATAAAAAATTTAGAAGACAAGTAATTGAAAGGAATATTTTGAATATTCTGGTATTGTCAGAATCATATTCTGGTAATTGCCTTAAAGCCAATATCTTTAAAATATTGTGACATTTATTCCTAGTGTGATTGCAACAGGCGCTAGGCTGTTCTTTCATTTTATTCGCATGACAGCTATGATTAAAATATGAAATAAAGAATGGTTGGTAATCTAGCATGTCAGATGCTTAGGAGATTGCGCACATTTAGGTTTCAATATGTTTTTGCACATGTATAGGGTTGAGTGTGGTGTTTCACGTGCTTTTCATATCTTCTTGGACTCTTTCACATGGTCGTTGGTGTGCTTTCTCACAGTCTATTATACATTTTCTTGTAGCTGAAGAAACTCATTTGTGATAATTTCTTGCAGGATTTGTTGCATCTTCGAGAGGGAACACTTCTAGAAGGAACTGTCCGTAAAATTTTTCCTTATGGTGCACAGATTCGGATAGGAGAGACTAACAGAAGGTGAATGATTGATGGCATTTAGAGATAAGAATCTTCTTTACATTACTTAAATTAGAATCTTTCTGTTTCCAGGTACCTCCAATTTTATTTTATTATTTTTTTTTTTGTGGCTATACCCAGTCTAGAGCTTAGTTTAGAACCAAACTCAGTCTTTCTCATTCAGAGAAATCAAATTTAAATTGAAACAATAGTCTTATTGCCTTATTCGTGCATTATGCTAATTTTGCTTTTCATGGTACAAAAGCAATTCTTATTCATCCTTCTCTTTGGATTCTTTGTTGGTTATTTTGACCAAACTGGTGATTGGCAGTGGATTGCTTCATATAACCAACATTACTCGTGGACGGCTCACTGCTGTCAGTGATTTACTTACGGTAGACGAGAAGGTGAAAGTTCTAGTAGTGAAATCAAACTTTCCTGATAAAATATCTCTGAGGTAATAGTTTCATTCATTCTAGTAATCTTTAAACAGATAGAAAGGAAGACAATGGATACCGTAATGGTTGTTAACACCTGTCTCCTTTTCTAATTTGTGTTGTGAGCAGTACAGCAGAACTCGAGAGTGAACCAGGGTTGTTTCTTTTGAATAAGGAGGTACATATTTTCTTTCCTCTTTTGTTATGCTATATCTGTATTTTCATACTTACTATGTAAAATGCTGAGCAGTTTGACTTGCACTCTACTTTGTCTACTGGACTCCTTCAGAGCTAACATGTCAGCATCAGGAGTTGGACTCAGGTCATTCAAGACATATATATAACACTCAAATTCATTCATAATCAATCACTATGCACTTTTAATCACAATCCGATGGGGTTCCAGTGGTCAAATGACACTCCAGTGGAGCATCTATTAGTATTCACATGTTGCAATACCCTATCACACACATTTCCTAGTGTTGCTTATTGTTAGGGGTTATTTGACAGGTTAACTGATAGACTTCAAGGCCAATGTTGTCACTGCTGTATCCTATCGCGTATCGGTCGGACCGACCTATACGCCGTATCGTAACGTATCGTAAAATTATTTTTAAATTTGTAAAATATTAAAAAATTATAAAAAATAGAAAAAAATCCAAAAAATTATAAAAAAATCCGAAAAAACAAGCAAAACTCTCTCCTGACATGATTTGCTTACAATAATTGCACTTAACTCTTAACCTATCTTTGGGATTCACCCTTGTACACCACTGCCATGCAGGATAATATTCACAAAATAAGTAAAAACATATATTCACAAAACAAGTAAAAACATACAAATAAATGTACGAAATAAGAGAAATGAACGATTCAACAGCAAAAATGAGTTATTTCTTACCTTCTTGGTGTTAGAAACCAAAAAACCCTCTTTCTCCAAGCTTCCCACCGTCCCGAGACTCCCCACAACGACAAATAAAACTTCTTCACCGGAAAATCTTGATGCAAATGGAGAAAATCTCTCCATCCCACGTCTCTTGCAGTGTTTAGAAACAAGAAAAGAGAGAGAGAGGAGCGTAGGTTTCAAAATAAGACGCAAAAAAGGGGCTGTTAGGCCCCTTTTTCATTTTACCCCCATATCGTACGATACGGGGGTGTATCGCATGTATCGTGCGCTACGGGTGCGATACGCACGCGTATCGTGTTTCAAACACGTATCGTATAGATTTTCTTGACCTATACGATATGTATCGTACGATATGCATCCGTATCGTACGATACAGATAACATTGTTCAAGGCTATCAATCAAATGGTGCGGTGGAAGAGAGGAAGAGAACGAGAGGGAGAGAGATCAAGAGAGAGAACAAAACATCATAATAATTTGCATTAGGGCTAATCATGCCCAAATAGAGATCACAGCATAAGCAAAGCGGGTTCTTACTAAGGTCCCGATCTAAACTGTCTGATAAACCCAAATATAACATAAACCAAAACAGAATCTAACATATTAAACTAAAACAGAGCCTAACATTAACACATTGAATCCCATCCATAAGCCTTGTGGACCTAGATTTACGTGTGTACAGCAGGTTCGGCTAACACCGAGATGTCTTCATTATGCAATATTTTGATTCGGTGTGCATATCTAGTTCGGTTGATTAGTAGAGACGGCTGAATAATTACTTAGTCTGACCAATTAGCGTCTGGCTTGAGAGCCGACTCGTACAACTAGTCTGCCAATTAGTTGGGATTTTGATTACTAGGATTCAAACTTCTAGTTGTACTTGAGGAACTGATCGACTCCAGTCAAGTGGGAGCGAGCATCCAAATCCTTGTAATGGAGTAAAAGGTTAACATTGATTAACTTAACTCTTTAAGTGTTCCTGCATTTCGATTCTGTTGCTTTCTCTCTCTCTAAGTTTCCGTGTTCTGACATGCAGAAAGTTTTCTCCGAGGCAGAGCAGATGGCTAGAAGGTACAGGCAGAGATTACCAGCAATTTCTATACCCAGAAACTTGGACTCAGTTGGCCAGTGCACCCTGCCATTTGATGATGAAGCAACACTTTATGCAAATTGGAACTGGTTCAGATTTGAAAAGGGCAATGAAATGTAATGCCTCAAGAAATTTTGTATTTTTTTTTTCGTTTATTTGTGGCTCATCTAGTGTATAGCATGCTTCTTCTTGCTCCCTTCGATGTTTTGTCCATTATTATGTTGCAACCTATTTGAGATATATAATCCATACGGTTTGATCCAGCTCTGTTGCACTTTACGTCTGCGCCTTTGACTCATCAAGATATAACGCTATATTGGGAAATCCCTTCTGTTTTTAACTTTTTAGGGGAAGCATTGGCCGTATGTTTGTGAAACCTGATGCGAGCAGAAAGTTAGTATTATACTGCGGCTTGTCAGTCCTGCCGTTGTCTCTGTCCAGCCACTGATTATAGATTATTCAGGAAATGACCCCTTCAATCCTGTCCAGTTTGGAACCGTCATTTTTGCTCTTGAATACAAATATTTGGCTTTTGGTTATCCGTTTATTCCATCGATAAATGCAACGGTGACCCTGGAGCTCTGAATGGCTTGGAGAATTGGAGAACACAGATATTTAAGCATACGCTCTGAGGATCAGAATATCATCCATTGTTGGTGGCTCCATGTTGAGCGTTGTTCACCTCCTTTTGTGCTATTCCAAATGACAGAAGGGCATAACCGAACCGAAGTCTTGGTTGTATCTCCATGCAGTTACCGTTAGAATGCTCCGAGAGGCGCGGCTAGGATCCCACTTTGAGGCAGCTAGATCAGTGTCACGGGCCGGCTTTTTCAAGCCCTGCATGGCCCGCGCGGCTCCAAAGGCGTTTCCCAAAGCCTTCGGCCAGCCTGACATCTCTTGCTTTAGCGGAAACGTTCATCGTTATTCGAGACTGTGGACTAGACGATGAGTGCAAAGCACTCGGAGCACCATCATCCAAGTTTATCCCATTGTTGGCCATCGGCAAGCCGTGGCCATGAGGCCTTATCAGAACTTAGTCATTCCTCCGAGTGCCTATCTACTATCAACGAAATCTGGGTGGGGGTAGACTTCCCTTGAGAGGAAGTCCCCAGCCGAAGTCAGTTGATGACTAAATGTCATTAAGCAAGGCGGCCGACCATCGCCTTACTCGACAATGAGCATTCACTTGTTTACCCCCGCGAGACTCTACGCGGTTGTGGCACGCATCATATGCGTCTACTGGGGGAATTGCCCCTAACCCACGCGCACCCCATTGTGTATCCAAATGCTATGCGTGGGAAACCCACTGGATTTCCCAACGACGGACTTTCACTTTTAAAGGGACGGCTGATCTTGATGCATTGAAACGCCTTGTCATCGCACCACCGCGCTGCACGTGCATTGCTTTCTGCTAGACTCGGGGCGCGATTGAATCCCATATGTCTTTCAACTATGCTTAAGCTGGCCAAACAGCATCACTTTTTACTGGCTTTCGGCCGGCAACAATCCGAGTAGTGCAGTAAAATACCCAAAGACAACGTGGTGAAGGAGATTGCACCAATGATAATCTTTAGCAGCGTTATAAAAATTGGTTTCTGCTGCTAAATCGGTGAATTGTTTGTGAATGTGCCGAAATATTTAAGGTTTTAAAATATTAATAAAATATATGTAAATAATATTCAAAAATAAAAAATTAAAACGTATTAAGAATTAGTGAAATTTTGACACAATCGGCTACGGAATCGAATTGGTTCTGATTTGATTCAAATCAGCAATGGTAACCAGTGAAGAAGTGTGTAGGAGATTGAAGAAGAACATTTGGTGAAACAGACAGCGGCTAGGCCTCTGCGGTCTGCATCAGATTTTATTGCAGTCTGAGGGTCATATTATGCTGGCATACGTAGAAGCAGAATAAGAAGACGACGACGTGCGAAAAGGCGCTTTTTCCGGAATTTGCACTTGCGGCACCAGTTAGCCATGCTTCACGCCTCACGCAACTTGGTTTCTGTATATTCTAGAATTTGATTGTTGCCAACAAACCAAAAGCCGGGCGGTCAGGTGGTCTCCGTCCAACTCCGGTAGGATTCTCTAGGCTAAGCCGGACCGTCACCTCCTTTCTCCCAGATGGGAAAATAAAATGTCCACATTGTTCGCTCTTCTCCACATTTCTCGAATCAGTGCAACTTACCGTGTGATCTCAATTACATGCCTCTGGATTCTTGTCTTAAGTGGATCATACTAAGGAATTCACTAAGGAATTCAACGGCCACTCTGCACTTTTGATCCCTCCGTTGCTTGGTGTGCACCCAATTTCTTATTGGTATATATCCTTTCCTTTTCTCCCTGCTTTTCCTTCTCCATATGCTCGAAATAAAATATATGTGAGTATTAGCTTTCCAGTGAAACTATCGAAAGTAGCAGCTTTGTGTAACCTAAAAGCTACATGCAAAGATGAAACCTTTTTCATCTTCTTCGGTTTCTGGGGCCCATTGTAAAGTTTATACAGAAAGTTTTAGTCCGATTCCTTCCGTCATGAATTCCCGATTTTCTTACATCCTAAGCAGCTCTTGATATGGGAAACCTACAAGTTTTCCTCTGGTATCTATGCATTTTGAGTTTCTAAGGCCATTCCCCTCGCGTTCACATATATATGGGGGAAATGGAAAGGAAAGGAAAAGGAGACGGGAAAGTCCAGTTTCGCCTTTCGAAACTTTGGTAATAATGGTGAAACTTTGGGTTTTTTTTGCCTGTGTCGCCTTGATGGGGGCTGTAGTTGGAGGGTCAGGAGTCGGTGTGAATTGGGGAACACAGGCAACTCATCTTTTGCCGCCGAAGATCGTTGTTCAGTTGCTGAAAGATAATGGTATTAAGAAAGTGAAGTTGTTCGAAGCGGATCCGGAGGCTATGAAGGCTCTAGGCAATTCTGGCATCCAGGTCATGCTTGGTGTTCCCAATGACTTCTTGGCTGCACTTGCCGGAAGCGTCCGTGTCGCAGAAAATTGGGTGGTGAATAATGTGTCTCACTACGTCTCCAAGTACGGCGTGGATGTAAGGTAATCGATCCATTGTATGCACTATGACTACGCGCATGCACGCACAAAAATACGCTTAGATTGTTACTCTCTGGCATCTCCGAATCATCTTCAATAGGTGTAGCCATTAGCCCCCGCGCGTCAATTGTGGTGGTCTTTTAGCTCGACCGCACTGCCCTTCCGGAACTTGCCTTTTTATGAGACACTGCACGGCGAAGTAGTGATTCCATGTACTTTACAAGTCTGGGATTTCCACGGATTTTGTTGCATATCGCCTGTTACAAATTATTGAACACCGTTCCCTCTCCCTCTCTGTATATAGATCTCTCTCTCTCTCTCCTTCTATATATATATATATATATATATATATATATATATATATATATATATATATATATATATATATATATATATATATATACTCTTGTGTACAAACAATCGACCTGGAAAGAGTTTGTCTTGTGCATCTGCTTCCTCGATTTCTTGGCATAGTTTGCGCGGCCCCTGGTCCACATTGGATGTGTAGAAATGAAAAACTAATTGAGCTTGTTTCTTGCTGTTGGTCGAGGTCTGCCTTTCAGATATGTCGCGGTTGGGAATGAACCCTTCTTAAAAACCTTCAACGGGACTTTCCAGCAGACCACATTCCCTGCTCTCCAAAATGTTCAGGCAGCACTCATAAAGGCGGGCCTGAGCAAGCAAGTGAAAGTTACAATTCCTCTCAATGCTGATGTTTACCAGTCCTCAAATGGCCTTCCTTCAGGAGGGGATTTCCGGCCGGACATCCATGACCTCATGCTCTCAATCATCCAATTCTTAAGTAACAACGGGGCTCCATTCACCATAAACATATACCCTTTCCTTAGCTTGAATGCGGACCCAAATTTTCCGACTGATTTTGCTTTTTTTGATGGCGGGTCTGTATCAGTTGTTGATGGCCCCATCTCTTACACCAACGTGTTTGATGCTAATCATGATACACTGATTTGGGCCCTGGAGAAGAATGGGTTCCCATCGCTCCCTGTGATCGTTGGAGAAGTTGGGTGGCCCACAGACGGTGCTCCCTACGCAGATTCAGAGTATGCCAAGAAATTCAATCAGGGCTTCATATCCCGGATCTCGAATGGACAGGGCACGCCAAAGCGGCCGGGTGCACCGGATGCTTACTTGTTTAGCTTGATTGATGAGGATATGAAGAGCGTCGCACCGGGCAATTTTGAACGGCACTGGGGTCTCTTCTACTACGATGGCTCTTTGAAGTATTCTCTGGACCTCGGGAACGGGCAGAGCCTCGTTCCGGCAAGGGGTGTCAAGTATCTGGCACGCCAGTGGTGCGTTCTCTCGCCCACCGCAAGTATCATGGACTCAAGCCTGCCGGGCGCTG
This sequence comes from Nymphaea colorata, assembly GCF_008831285.2. Classification (NCBI taxonomy): domain Eukaryota; kingdom Viridiplantae; phylum Streptophyta; class Magnoliopsida; order Nymphaeales; family Nymphaeaceae; genus Nymphaea; species Nymphaea colorata. The sequence continues at coordinate 13,111,815 of NC_045148.1, read as the reverse complement.
TTAATTACGCCTGCTTGAATGCTGATTGCACGAGTTTGGGGTACGGCTCATCCTGTGGCGGCCTAGATGCCAGGGGAAATGCTTCCTATGCGTTTAATCGGTTCTACCAAACACAAAACCAACAGGGGGGCTCCTGTGATTTTTCCGGCCTTTCCGTGATCACACAGGCGGATCCATCGGAAGACGGCTGCCGGTTTGATATCATGATCAACGTCGGAGCACAGGAACGGAGCGGCAGCGTGTCGCTGGCTGCGAACCACAACAACATGTCCTTGTTGGTAATCTTGGGGAACTTGGCTTTGATCGTGTTCTTGCTTTCATGAAGCAGAAGCGGCAGCAGCAGCGGACTGAATTGAAGATATAAATACAGTTATTCGGATATGGCTTTTGGGTGGGCGGGCACGACAGCCTTGTCCCTTCCTCGTCCGGTAGCCCCGCAGCCTATTTAAGATAATAAAAAAGAGAGAGACACCACACTTGATCCCCAGCCAGCCCAATACTGCTGCTCGGAATGCATCGCCCGCTGCCTCGACGACAGGACCAGTGGTGAGTCTCTGGCGATTTGCCATGTACAATAGTGTATCATACCTTTTCCATGTGTCAAAATTTGATGGGTTCATGGGATTATTTCTAGGTTTGTACTTAATTGCGTTTGTGGTGGGGGATGACCTACAATTCCTTGGCATTGTAACATTCTCTTTCCCAATTTGACCGACGGGACAATTGAATTTGTTGCAAAACCAGGTAGGATATTCCGTCCTCACACGCATCATTCTTCTTCTTTTAGAATCCTGATAAGGTTGCAAAAATAATTCGCCTTGCTTAGTCCATATTTTTTTGGCCTTTTGCCAATACCGGAACCCGCTGTCATTTTGCTGATTGGTGTGATGTATCAATCGACACATCTCCATCCATACAACGTTTACTTTTATTGAAAAAATAGCCACTGGTTTAAAACTAATTAGGAAACGAAAGTAGCTTATTTTTCAAAAACGGACTAATGCACATCATGATGCTTATCAGTAGGTGCCACTGCTTTTAGTAGAGCAGAGAAAATGGTTTCCCGTCCCCCCCTCGAATCCATTCCACCCATTGAGCAGGGAATTAGCAGGGTTTATAACTAACGGCTATTACCAACCTCCGCCTCCAAGCAGAGTCCACTTCCAACAATAAGACGAATAGTTTAAATCCAAATTTAAACAAAATGGCAGTGGCAAATTAAGAGCGGCCCTCTCTCACAAATATCCCAATTTGTTCCCTCTAGCTTGAGCTGTTGCACTACAGAGAGGTTCCAGCTTCTTCAGACATCTGATCAAGGCCCTGTCCCAAGCCTGCATTCCAGGGCTGTTGTCCCACCTAGCAATATCATAGAGGAGACGACCGCATATGCAGACGCCATTCCTCTGAGATAGATCTGGACCGGCAGGATTCCCATAAACTTTTCCCTGAATTTCCGTGTTAGAGGTGCATATCCAGCAGAGCTCGTCCGGTTTGCTTCCATTCAGAGAGGGGTTTTGAAGCACATGTAAATCCGCTAGGAGATGTTTGGAGCTGGATGCCATCACCTGAGGCCATGTTCTGCGAAATTATCGACTCCACAAGTTCTGGGACTACTCGCCTGGAATGGCCCGAATAAGAACTGAACCCTCCGTTTTACCAATCTAGCAAGGTTCCCCAGTGGTTGATTTGCAGACTGTGGATGTGTCCACTTTTACTGAAAAGGTTTTCCAACTCTACCGGGGTTGCTGATTGGATGGGTGGGATCATCATATAGTTACAGTTGATTTGCTTTATGCGTTAAAATTGTAATAGACAACATTTTAGGGTGTTGCTCTTGGAACATAGAATACCATATTCTTGTTCGAGAACAAGGTTTTGGTTACGTCAATTGTTGAATTCATGAATTCACACAATATTGTCCGAAGCTAGTATTTGGTGTTCCTAAAACATATGTTTTAAAGTGTCATTCAAGACCGCAGTAGCTTCCTTGAACGTCCTCAAGGTGACTAGTTTTTTGTTCTGCCTGAATCACCATCGTTTTTAGGCTAAGAATGTTCCAACCTACCTGGTTAATATATAAGTTAAATTTAAGACCTCAAAGTGAAAGAAACTGGAGAGTCCACCATCTTAATTAGGTGCATCATCAGTATTACTTGGATAGTCTTATTAAAGATTTTGCTAAAGCTCAACTTGCCAATATCTAAGAGGGAAAATGTGCATCCAACATTATTTGGATTTCAAAATGTTCTTCGGTTCGGTTGGACCTAAATTTTGCCAGATGATCAGGGGATATACTCCCACTCCCGGCAGGCGAGGAAAAAGGCCACCCACAAATAAATTGATTTTCTTACAACCAACTTGTTAGGTACGTAGTAGTTCGGAAGTAGCCCACGCCCATAGCTCGCTCTTTCTCTATTTTTTTTTTTTGAACTGATCAAGTTGACCTTCCTCATTGGCTTGAAAGGAGGAAAGGCAGAGGACGGGCGGGGTGGTCCTCAAGGCTCTTCCAATGTGACACTAGCTACCTGAATATCAACCCAGCCTCACGCAGGCTTTCGCCGACATCATCTCTGGAAGGCTAACTGAAGTTTTCGGCTGAGGTCTAGCATGCATCTCGAATTAAACTTTCTTTTAACCATATAATTTTCAGAAATTGTTCCTATATATCATTTCCATTTCATTCAAAATCGTCCACAGAAGTGGATAAATGTGGCTCTTCATATAAACTGCCAACGGCACGGTTTAAGTTGTGTCTTTCACCACTTAGAAGGAAAGATGCGGACAACCTTAAAAAACCAGCACCTTTTTTTTTGTGGGGGTAAATTCATCATCGACGGTTTTTCCTAATTTTCCTCCAATTACTTTGATCAATGTAAGCATTTCACATTAGTATTTAAAATTAATTTTTTATCAAACTGTCATTTCTCCACACAAAACATATAAATTCATTTTGCGCTGTATATATCTTGGGACGTAAACCTGCTAAACTGATATAATAACTGCCCGTCACTTAAATAGCAAAATGATCAACCAGTTGTCTTAAAAGTGCAAATAGTGAGGTTGGGTTTGGCAATTGTATTTTTGAAATTGTTAGCAATCACAGTGATGCGAGCCCCGCCATCCTGCGATCGGATCTTTCAAATTGAACGATGTCGTCCACATCTGATTTCCGCGGCGTGGCGGTTGGAGCCACGGTTGCATCCCATCACATGACACCGCCACCGACCTAAATATAATCGGGTTATGTGATGTGAACGGGCCTTGCGTTGAGGGCAATTTTCGTCTTACTAGTGTAGTTTCATATCCCTAATTATGTGATGTGGATTATGATGAAAAAATTTAGGAGGAAAAAAAAGACAGAGGTTAGAGAGATTACTGTCTAATTTTTTTAAAAAAAATAAAGAAAAAGAAACTCACAAATGATGAAAAAAAAATTTGAGAGAAATTTACAAAGTTTTCTTTACTAAAAACATATTATTTCGAATAACAAAACGATCACAAAGGTACTTCGCTCGCAATGAAACATTCTTTCTTTGGTTGAAGAAAGATATTCTTACTTTTAAAATAAACGTTCGTCATCTTATTACAAAATTAATGTTTTCTCATTAGAAGGCTGTTTTATAAGCTTTTTCCCTACCAGTTTGGTTAGGCGACGCTTTTGTAATTTTTTATGGGATGTTAATTAGGCTGTCTGTAATATCTGGCACTGGCAGGAATGCTGAACCAGGTTGATGGGGCGGTGTCGCTTGCAACATGAGTGGGAGTCTCTTGTCAATTTGATATTTAGCCGAAGTCTATTCTCTCAATCGGCAACCAGTGGCTATAGTCCCGCTGGGAGGGGATCGGAGGCATTCACCTTTCTTCCTCCTAGCCAGCTGTAGCCAGGGAAGCCAACATTGTGGTTTGTTGACTAGCTGATACCTGAATGCTGCATATTTATCAATAATGGTCGTTAACCCCGCTATACACACAAATGTCGTTCTTAGAAAAACATTTGGGAGGAAAAAAAAAGGAAATCCTAAATATACATACTATATCTGCAGTGTGGCAAACATAGCACCCCGCCCGCGTTCTGATTATTTGACTGTTATTCTGATCATTGCTCTGTTCAATGGTCTCCCCGACCGTCAATAATCTTTGCTTTGCCCGAGTGGAAGGTTGGGTGACCTTTCCCATTTTTCAAATTCCTTACTCTTCCTAATTCGTTCTTCGACTTTTCTGCTGTACCAACAATATGGACGGAGGCCTAACCTCCAGCAGGGGTGATTCGGAATTAGGTCCAACCCCGGAAGACAAAAATGTCTTTGGTTGCAATACGTATCGTCACTTAATTTCCTGTCTTATTTATATATGCAAACAAGTGGAAGATATAGTTACGGAAGAGGTAAACCAAATCCTGAAACACATGCAACATGCCAATCAAATTAAAACCTGCCCCTCAAGAAGAAGCCCCGTTTGAAACTGCATCTATGGCGAGGAACTAGACTCTGTTTAAGCGACTGTCATGGCTTCCAAAAGAGAACCTACTAAGTAAAATAAGCAAAACATTAATTGAATGAATAGTCAAGCCTTATATACCAAACTACCAATTAGTTTTCGTTAATGCTTTGTAAGAGTACAGATTTATCCACGCAGTGCAACAAAATTAAGGAAGTCGTAGCCTTGCATAACATAATGATTTAACACCACTTTGGATATACAAGTTAATAAGAACAGAGAGAGAGAGAGACGACAAAATGAAGACAATCAATTTACAAAAAAAATATGTGACAAAGTCAGCAAAAAGCAATACAAAATAGGGAGGCAGCAAGTTAGCAAATAAATAGACAATCAATCCAAATATCTACAACGCCCACAAAAGAATAAAACAAACGACTCGCTCATACCAACGTGCCTCTGCCCGACCAGCTATGCTCGGGTCAGCATAAGGATTAGGTGGTAGGTGCTGATAAGAAAAAAGAAACGCTTCCGTGTTAATTCATTGACCATAACGTTTTTCTGTCATATGTCGTTGTTGAAGAGAAGAGGCCTTTTGCGAAATATTTTGTTAATAAGTAAAACGAAGGTTTATCGCCTTTTCCAAAATTATCGAAACGACTTTACTGTGATCAGATGCAATGCAATACATTCCCCACGTTTCCGCCCTTCACCCAGGTTGCTTCAGCTGAAAGGTTGGTAAGACTGTTAAGTTGAGAGACGGAAGGTTAGAGGAAGGGAGTGGGGAAGAGAGATGGATGCTCCACGATGACATGAACTCTCAAGGGGAGACCGCTTGGTAGAACCTAAGATCCAACTGTCAGTCAAGCGCTGAGGCTGCCGGGCTCCACAGACCAATCAGTAGCATCGGCAGCTACTATGCTTACTACCACTGCCAGCACCACTGCTGAAGAAGGTGGTTGCCCGCCCTACCATTCACAGATACCAATTAAAACCACCCCAATGGGATGTCTTTAGCACAGCAACAAGGCTTCTGCTTGCCCAAAGTGAAAGCTCACCAAGGGTCTCTGGTAGTGGTGGCGAATTTCCTCCTCTCAAGTGGAGACCTCTTTTCTCCTCTGTCTCCAATCCCCTCCCCACCTCAAGGAAGGACGCCTTACATGAGTAAGTGGACTTTAATTTCTCTTGGATACCAGTTCTATGAATGGCTTGCTAGATTTGCTTTCGTGAGAATCCATTTCAGTTAGGCTCTGCAGATGGTGCTTGAGTGACTGTGATTTCTACCTCCTTTTGTCTCCTTCATCGCTTTGCGCCCAACCTGGCTCTACATACCTAAAATAAAGAGCTCAGTAGTTTAGTAATTTCAACTTATGAATCTTCACCTAAGAGGCAGTTGGCTTTTCCTTACTTCTTTGGAAATTCAGTGCTTGAACTCGTTAAGTTCAATCAATGGTTTCTACCTCAATATTCGTTAGGAAAATAAGTACTTGGAAAAGGTTTTCCGCGTCAGGAACTGAAACGAAAACTGTATTTCAAATTTTTGCAATTAAAGTCCTGTTAATCATGTTGACACAATGTGCAGTAATCACCGCTTGGATCTGAACATCAAAAATTAGATTGAAGCATTTGAGCGTTGTCGTCGTTCTGCTGTGAATTTGCAATAGCATGCTCTTTCCATTTTGAGAACAAGAGAGTTACGGTGGAATGGCATCTCGGTTTTTTGAGCTGGATTCTGTTGCAGGGGTGAGGTGGTGTTGAATTTTGTTCAACAAGACGATAAATTGGATCGCTCATTGAGAGATGGAGGACCTGGAAAGACCTCTACTAGGACCTGAAAACTTCCACCGGGATGCGATTGACCTGGTACAAATGCTGATGAATCGAGGAAACCAAGTGCTTTTTTCTTAATATCCTAAGTTGGTAAACTGTCAAAAGCATAAGATTTATGTTTATGAATATTGACATACTGCAGGAACGTTTGCCTTTAGAGGAAGTATTTGATCAACTGAGGACAACACGAGCAGGACTCACATCAGCAGATGGCGAGGCTCGCTTGCTCATTTTTGGCCCCAACAAGCTTGAGGAGAAGCCGGTAATTCCCTAACGCTCTTGGTGGAGTCGACAACACTTTGCTTTGTGAATTCTGCAACCATTTCTGCTGTATGCCTGTATTTATATTAATCCGATACGTAGTAAGAAGGCCAAAACTTCAGTTTACGGCTGAACGTGATCTTGGTGCATTGCACTGCAGGAGAACAAATTCTTGAAGTTTCTAAGCTTTATGTGGAATCCTTTGTCGTGGGTTATGGAAGCAGCTGCAGTGATGTCAATTTGCCTTGCTAATGGAGGAGTAAGTTTTTACCTAATCGTTTGCGTTTCTTACTTTACTGTTCTGTCTTGCTGGGTTAGAGGCTGCATTGGCTCAATGCTATTTACAATTCTGAAATTAGAGTATGAAGTTGTTGACTTCTGACTGTTTATGGATGGCAAGACCATCGCATTAGCTCATAGAGAGCATATTCAACAGTGCACTGTGTTTCCAAGCCTAATAAAGTTCATCATTTAAGATGTCTTTTTTATATAACTTGGCCATCAAGGTCAGATAAACCATCCAGCACATGCTCAAATTGCTTTCCTAATGATCAACTTGTATAATATTTCAGGGGGAGGCTCCTGACTGGCAAGACTTCGTCGGAATTATCTGTTTGTTGTTCATAAACTCTACCATTAGTTTTATTGAGGAAAATAATGCTGGAAATGCAGCAGCTGCCCTGATGGCTCGACTCGCTCCAAAGACCAGGGTTTGTACTTTCTATCTGTGATATATATTCTTTCATGGCCATGACTGTCATGGACGTAGAATTCTACCGTGATCTAAAGCAGCACCCATGAATATTTTAAACGCACCATTACTGGTATAATAATTTTGCAAATAAGGATAACTATTTAGCAAATAATTCTAAATTCTTAATTGAAAATTGTAACCACTGTATCTACACGTTTTTGTTTTTTGCACCATTCGAAGGCGTTCGGTTTCGGTAAGACACGGTTCCAATAACGCCCTGTTCTGGAGACGAGTGTTGAGGACACGGCGTTCTTTTGGTCTTGGAGAACGTAAAGGCGTTCTTGATCGAAACACCCTTCCCCTGGAACTGTGGAACACGAGGCTTCGTCGCTCGAAATCAAAAGCACGAAACCCTCGTCCGAAAAAACCAAAACCTCGCTTGCCATTCTCTGTTCTCTCCTTGCGTTCTCGTTTTCCGCCATAGATTTGCTCCTCCCCGCCATAAAAAATCTGCGCCTCTTCGAGCCACTGCCATAGATCTTCCCCTTTGTCGAGCATAGCTACTCATCGGCTCGTGTGCTCCGGCCTCCACCACAGCTTGACGTACTCCTTCCTCTTTTCCCACAAGCTCGAGGAAGCCGCGATCCCAAACAGAATGCGCTTCAGATCCCCCCTTCCTTCCTCCGCCACAACCTTCATCTTCGGCGACGATTCCTTCATCCTCTTTCCCTGTCAATCTTCTACCCCAAGAAACAGGGAAGACCACAATAATCTAGAAAATCAATAAAAAAGAAGTATAGAGAACTTAAAAGTGTAATGTACCTCAAATGCTTACTGAAATAAAAAAGACGCCATGACAGCAAAATGCACCCCCCACCCTCAAAAAAAAGAAAAAAAAGAAAAGAGCCCAATGGAAGGGGTCTAAAAGGCAACAGACGATGAAAGACTGTGTAGAGAAAAAAACACTATAAAAGAAAAAGAAAGAATAGTGATGGTGATAAAGAGAGTGGGTGAGAGTGAGAGGAACAATAATGATGGTGAGAAAGAGAGTGGGTGAGAGTGAAAGAAAGAATAGTGATGATGAGATTGTTAATCTGAATGTACAATAATACAGATGATTTTTTTCATATTGTATTAGCTATGTTCTCATTGTATGTTTGTTTTAAATTTCTCAGTAGTGAAAAAAGTAAAAAAAGAATATTTTTTCTTATATTTTTAATATGTTTTAAGATTTTTTTTTAATGTGAATTTTGGGTAGCCTATTTGTAGAAAAAGAAAAAGTATTTTTATTAATTCATATATTTTATCTTGTGTTTATAAGAGGAAGAAAAGTAGAAGTGCAAAGCATGTGCTAAAACATGTTGGTCATCGATTTAAACAACTACAAACAAGACAAGTTCAAAATGTTGTCTAAGTAAGCAAATGGTTCATATAAACAATAACTCTTTGTCTCTTATTCTTTAAGACAATTTTCTTGAGGACATGTGTCCTAAAAACAGTTGTCCTTCCAACCAATGGTATCTTAAGTATTCCACCATGACAGTTTTTCACGGTGAAATGGATGGATAGCTGTAAGTTTCCTTTCCCAGCTTTTTTTCTTTAGATGGATATTTGACTATTGGTAGGATTGCAATGGCCATCTTTTGTTCAGGTTCTTAGAGATGGACAATGGCAGGAAAAGGATGCTGCTATTCTGGTGCCAGGAGACATAATTAGCATAAAACTTGGGGATATTATTCCAGCAGATGCTCGTCTGCTTGAGGGAGACCCCCTTAAGATTGACCAGGTAAATGATTAATGATTCTTAAAGTGTTGAAATTACTTATGTTTAGCAGTTTAATGCAAGACAAACACCATGCATGCATGTTTTCAGTTGTCTGAGTTGCCTTGATTTGTGACAATTGGAAAGCATACACTACCTTTACTTAAGTTAATAAATAAATAAATAACTTCACTTAAGTTTTAATTTTGAAACAAAAATAATGTGAAGATAATGAGAAAAAAATGATAAAAACGAAAAAAAATCATTTTAAAGTTTTCCTAAAAAAAGAGGCCTTTTGTTTCGTTTTCGTTGTTTTTAACGTTTTTATCTAGTCTTTTTTGAAAAAGACGAGTTTTTTGTGAATCATCCTCTTTCAACATTTGAATTCGTAATGTAATAGTTTTCATGATTTTCTGCTGTAGTCAGCATTGACGGGAGAGTCCCTTCCAGTCACAAGGAAGACTGGCGATGAGGTTTATTCTGGGTCAACTTGTAAACATGGAGAGATTGAAGCTGTTGTAATTGCTACTGGTGTTCATTCCTTTTTTGGGAAGGCAGCTCATCTTGTTGACACCACAGAGGTTATTGGACATTTTCAAAAGGTAAGATATGGAGGATTGATAACTTACTTTTAGCCGAGTCTGTCTATTTACTATATGCACAAGATTGTCAGTAGTCATGAAAGCAAGGTTGCTTGTTTTGTGATTAATCAATGAGAGAGCGTCTTGCTACTTTCACTGTTTGTCGAGTCCATTTCCGACAGTCCCTCGTTCTAGAAGCCAGTCTGATTTTTTAGTTGTTACAGCCTAAAAGACGTGCACCGTGCACGTCTCCAATATATCCTACTGTGTGGAAGTTAAGCAGCTTACGATTTTACCAATCCACTATTTTTGGGGGACCTTGTTAACATGGAAGTGTTTCTGAAAGAAAATTTGTTGCATTTGGCTTGTATATCCACAAAAACATCATGTTTTTAGTGTTTCTGCACTTTCTCACTCTTGTGGCTTGTTCACTTGCAAAAAGTAATAGCTGACATCCTTTACGACTTAATTCTCTAACAGCTGGTTGTAGGAAAGATCCAAAACCTATACATAGACACGACAAAAATGGTACATCAATGTCATTGTTGGGTTTTATCATGACTTTGATTCTGTGCAATGTTTAATACTTTGGGAATTTCTCTTCAAAGAGATATTGTGTTATATGTTAGAAGTTCTTTCCTTCTATCAGGAACTGTTTGGGCTTTTTTGGACAATTCAATATTACAAATCAATAATAAGTTGGTAGTAAGACATAATTTCCAAAACAACCATTTATGAAGATAAGAGGATAGTTCCATGTGAGAACAGTACGCAAAATCCATGCCGCTTTGGTTCTCTTTTGGCAAATTTACAGTTAAAGGTCCACATAAATCTTATCTCTTATGTTATCCTCTTTACCTCACTTTATTAGTTTGATTGAAAATGGATGATGACACTCTAAAAGTACGAATACTGAAAAAGGAATTCTCAGATGATAAGAAGCCTCCTAAATAATGTTTTTCATTTTATATTCTCTCATGCTGATTTTATCATATTTGGTTTTAGTATATGCTGTTTTGTAATAATTGGTGTCGAGTTGAAACCGTGGTTGCAATATGAAACAAACAGGAGAATAGTTTTACTCACACCAAAGTATGCCAGTTTGTCGTCATTTTAACACATTGGAGATACTTGACCATGATTTATAATGGTGTGAATGCCGTTTCTTATGTCACATACCTGGTATGGGTGCTGGTGCAGTACAGACCATTAAAAAACTTGGGTGTAGGGTACGACCGTGTATATATATATATAAACATAAACAACAACATAGGAGATATATACCAATGGTTCTTGCGATGCTGCATATATTGCAAAGTTGCAAAGAAAAATCATTTACCCAACAACTAAGCAGCCCCTTAGACAGTCAAATACGAACCATGTCTCAGTGTTGTGGAACTGGAATTGAAATGCTAAATGCTGAAATGGAATGGGTAGAACCAGGTCTCAGCGTTATGGAACTGGAATTGAAATGCTAAATGCTGAAATGGAATGGGTAGAACCATGTCTCAGCGTTATGGAACTGGAATTAAAATGCTAAATGCTGAAATGGAATGGGTAGTTATAGACAATAACATAGGAGCACGCACAAATGCACGGTTATCTAAAAAAAATATGGTTTCATATAAATGTAAAAAGAAATGACAGACAATATGATTTTTGAAATATGATTTTTGAAGAAAAAAAAAAAGTTGATGCACAGGTCATAAGGGCAGACAGTTATAAACCTGCCACCGGAAGTGACTGGACGATGGGTGACTTCCGAAGAAAAAAAAAAAGTTAAATATGAAGCTTCACAAAAAACGCCCAAATCAGTCGATGGGAAAGTCGGTGAACAGGAAGAACAGGAAGACATTACCTCTCGCGGAAACTACCAGAAACCAGTTAATGGAGCAGCCAACGTCCCCGGACAACTCCACATGCTTTGCTGCTGTGGGTAATACGCAGAGCCCTCGAGGGCGGCCCGATGTTTTCTTTAGAAGTTAAAAAAAAAAAGAAAACCCTAAAAAGGGAAACCCTAGCCAAAAGATACCAGATACGTACGTTGATCATACCCGGTACACGTATCCAAGCCACACCCAGTTGTGTACAGGTACCCGTATCAGTATCGTACTGATACGACATTGCTCCTTAAGAGCAGTACCCGTGTGTTCATGTTTGCTAAGCCCTCATCATCCATGGTACAACAACCGTACCGTAAAAAGTAAAGTAACTTGACCTGAGGTGCAATGATTTGCAGCTTTGTTTATCTAGTGTTATTAAAGTGAAAATTTAGTGCAATTTCATGTTGCTTAAGATACTAATCTTTGATTGGTCTATTGGCCAGGTGCTTACAGCCATTGGAAACTTCTGTATTTGCTCAATAGCTGTTGGAATGATCCTTGAAATCATAGTAATGTACCCTATCCAACATCGTTCATACAGAAAGGGCATCAACAATCTTCTTGTACTCTTAATTGGAGGAATTCCCATTGCTATGCCAACTGTGCTGTCTGTGACGCTTGCAATTGGTTCCCATAGACTCTCGCAGCAGGTCGAACTCATGCATAACCTCTGCAGTTGAATTCCATCAGCAGTGTTGTATCAAATTATAAGATTCCATTTCCAACAGGGTGCTATTACGAAGAGGATGACTGCCATTGAAGAAATGGCTGGAATGGATGTTCTTTGCAGTGATAAAACTGGAACACTAACTTTGAATCGTCTTACTGTAGATAAGAATCTTATTGAGGTAAGATTCCCTTATTTTCTTTTAAATTGTTAAAAACATATCTGGGCCAAAACGTGTTGGGCCTGGACACAAAATCTAAAAGTTGCCCAAATAAATGAGCGCCAGGCTCAGACTTTGGCAGTTGACCCAAGTCTTGCCCTATAACATGCTTGAAATTTGTCCACAACAGATGATGATTCATCTTTGTGTTTGCGCTTGATTGTTCCATTTCCAGGGGCTGACTATGGGGGAATTTGCATTCCTGCATTGATTTGTTAATCATATTTGGGAAAATAGAATCATTTGATAATGACCTTCTCTTTCTTTTGCAGGTTTTCAACAAAGACATGGATAAAGATACAGTGATCTTGTTTGCAGCACGAGCTGCAAGGCTTGAGAATCAAGATGCTATTGATACAGCTATTATTAACATGCTTGCTGACCCAAAGGAGGTATAGTTACTTGGCCAATTAAAAGTATCAAATGCAACACATGATTTTCCTTCAATATTGATATGTAGCATTGTGTGTGTAAATACCCACATGGCATCTCGTTAATGCCTTTTATGGTATCATACTCTGAAGAAAAGAAGTCCTGGATGCTAACTTTATCTGATCGCTCTGATCCCAGCGATGTCTTTGGTGCTATTTTAGGAATCCCAACATTGCTTTTTCCCTTCCACCACAAATATACTGTTTCAGTTCTAAAATTTTGGTGCGCTGCAGATTTGTGAATTTTCAAGCTTTTAAGAATCCTCTTTATGCATATGCATATTAAGCAGGCATGTTTTTGACTAAGAGACCATGGTGGTCATATGCACAGTACATGATCCATGAAAAATTCATACACCTGCCTGTTCAATTGTACTACATTTACATTTTCACTCCTAAAAGACGAAAGAAACTGGCTCTCTCTTTTTATACAGGCACGCGCAAACATCACTGAAGTCCATTTCCTTCCCTTTAATCCTGTCGACAAACGCACTGCAATAACGTATGTTGATTCTGATGGGAACTGGCATCGTACAAGTAAAGGAGCCCCAGAGCAGGTATTATTAGAATGCTACAATTCCATGCAGAAAAGCCAAGCAGTGATGCATTTTCATGAGATTTGAACTGCTTCCGCAACCAAGTTTCCTAAAGGATGTGATTGCTCTTTAATTATTTCTCTTAATAATAACTCCACATGTATATGTGAAACTTTCCTTCTATCACTTGCTTAGAATGCTTTAAATGTTTTGATATTGGTTAATATAATTTCATTGAAAATATTCTATTTCCATTGACTCCAAAGATGTTGCATATGTTTGCCCTTTTCTAAAATGCCATGGCTGGACATACTAAAAATTCCAAAAGCTGCAAGTTCATGAAGTGATTAAATTTTAATATTTGATCGACAAATAAAGTACTTGGGCACAGTAAAACCTATTCAAGTTCATAATGTCGATAAAATGTTCACATTTGGTAGCCAAATTCTAGACTTCAGTTTCCTTTTTCCATCTCTGTACCTTCAACCTCAAATTTGATGCTTGTGGAAAACAGTACTTGAATATGAATATTTGATCTCAGAGCTTCTTAGATATATTCTTTTATATAGAAAAAGTATTACTGATTCATATATGCAGTATTTCTTTTATATAAAAAAAAGAATTACCAATTCATATATGCAGTATGATTCCTATAAAAGCAAATTTCTATGAATACTTGGACTCAGAAATAATCCTCATGCATTAATAAATTTTCCCATCATATCATGTGGTATAGAAAAAAAGAACATCTTGGAAAACAGCTTAAATGTTCATCAGAAAGAAAACCTGTAATTTGCTCATCACATGACAGAAACTTCTGGGCCTTTTAGACAGTATGACTTACACCCATGTCTTCCTTTCTTCCAGATCCTAAATCTATGCCAGGAGAAAGATGAAATTGCTGGCAAGGTCCATGCTATCATTGACAAGTTTGCAGAACGAGGATTGCGGTCCCTTGCAGTTGCTTATCAGGTTGCTGTAAAGATTCTTGTTTTCATAATTTTGTTAAATTTATTAGGCCTCCGATTCTGTCTTTCAGATGGTGACTCTGCACCTAATCATTACCCACATAACCATGAGAAAGAAAGATATTGATCAAGTTGACATTTCAGTTTCTGGTGTTCTTTTTGTTTTATAACGGATCACTGGTTTGAAAACAAATAAATGCATCTAACAGAATGTAATGCACATGTTGGTTTCCTTGTGTTTGAGCATAAATTTGTTTGCTAGCTGAAGTTAGTTTCTTTACATGATCTATGTGTTCAACCTCCATCATGATAAAGAACATTTTACCTCCATATACAGGACGTGCCTGATAAATCAAAGGAAAGTCCTGGAGGTCCATGGACGTTCTGTGGGCTGTTGCCATTGTTTGATCCACCTAGACATGACAGTGCTGAAACAATACGTAGAGCACTTAATCTTGGTGTTTGTGTGAAGATGATTACAGGTGAATTATTGTTCTGCTATATTCCTTTTCAGTACTAAATTTCAGTATTTTGACTTCTATATTCTTTCAGTGGGTGAATGTGCAATTCTTATGCATAAATTCAGCTTTTTGTAGCATTTTACTAAAATATAGGTAGCGTTGACTTCCATTTTACCTTTTCAGTGCCACTTGCTATTTTATGCAAAGCTGATCCACAATAAATGTTAGTTGATTAACATTATGTTGACTACATACAGACACATTTTGTTTACGGAATGTCTCTTGGAATGGTGAATGTAATACTCATTTTTTAGGGAATCTAGAAAATTCATTTGCATAAATTCAATTTCTCCATGGTTCTGGTATCCCATAATTACGTGAAGTAGTAAAGAAGCAAAAGCTCAATGCTTTATGCTAAATTTTGCAATTTGAACTAAGTAGATTCACTTCTAATTGGAAGCAACGGTTGCTGAAAGAATCTAGTAAACTGATTAGGTTAAAATATCCATATTCTGATTTGTTCCTGTTTTCATTCTACTCAAGGGCAGACATGCATTCGTTAGCCTAAGCAATGCTACTTGATCTGCTTCACATCGTCTATTTCTCTCCATTATTTCCTTCCCTATGGTGGAATTCTGCTGCGTCAGATCCTCGGTTGCTTGTAGCTTTCACTAGATGAAGAGTTTAGCTACGGAACAGATAGACCATAGTTTTGATAACCTTGGTACTTGGACACACTTTTTGATTCTGAAGATGCTTTTTCTTTATTCATGTACTTGTCATTCTAATCAGGTGATCAGTTGGCAATTGCAAAGGAGACTGGTCGTCGCCTTGGCATGGGAACAAATATGTACCCCGCTTCATCATTGCTAGGACGTGACAAAGACGAAAATGAAGTATTACCTGTTGATGAGCTTATTGAAAAGGCTGATGGCTTTGCTGGTGTATTTCCTGGTAAATGAATCAGATCAGATATTTGAGATATGATGACCTCCTGAATTGTACATTAGACTTTTGGTTCTTAAACTCTTTTCAGGAATTAATATGATCATGAACATTTTGTGGTTGCTCACTATTTCATGATATTCAGAACATAAATATGAAATTGTGAAGATCCTTCAAGAAAAGAAGCACATATGTGGAATGACAGGAGATGGTGTTAACGATGCACCAGCTCTGAAGAAGGCAGATATCGGAATTGCAGTAGCAGATGCCACTGATGCAGCTAGGAGTGCAGCTGATATTGTGTTAACAGAGCCTGGTCTGAGTGTCATCATAAGTGCTGTTTTAACTAGTCGAGCCATTTTTCAGAGAATGAAAAATTACACTGTAAGTGACAACTTTATTTTATTTTCCTGCTTTACGTCTGAATGTGGTTCTGATTGTGGACCCACCTTAACTACCGCAGATATATGCTGTGTCCATAACCATCCGTATTGTGGTAAGCTAGTCTCACTTTATTTTACTTTGTATTTTATAGTATTTATTATTGCACAACTAATAGGTTTACCTTTTGCTGCAGCTTGGCTTTGTACTTCTTGCGTTAATTTGGGAATATGACTTCCCTCCTTTCATGGTTTTGATTATAGCAATTCTGAATGATGGTAACCTTTGTTCCCACTTGTTAGTTCCTTTACAGTATCCAGTGATCCTGCTGCATTACATTATGCCTTTTCTTCATGCTTCACATGTCTTTGTTGGAGATTGAGAATATGTCAGTGACATGCCGAAGTACTACTGATGTTGTGGTGGTGTTTATATGAACCAGTCATGCAGCTTTTAATTGCCCCTATTCAAGTCATTCAAAAATCTTCTAGGGAAGTGTTTCACTTGCTTCTGTTAAGGGGATAGGAATTAATGAAAGCTGCATCATAAAGTTTTTGCTTTTTATATCAGGAGCTTACCCAAAAAGGTTCACAAATGCCATAAAAATTGTTGCCATTTTGAAGCTAGCTGATAATATCTGCAAAAGTACCTTAAGGGGAGTAGATTATAATTCCCTACTCATACTGGGCTCAGGCCTCCGATCTAACCTTGGCTCCTATAAGCTTCAGTTTCAGTCTCAAAAAGGCTATGAACTAGGACTACCAATCACTTAAGTAACCATCTTATAAGTCTCCTAAGATTCTTCACAATCTTCTGCACAAGATTAAGCTTTTCAAGTAAGGCATTATAATCTACTCCCCTTAAGGCACACATGTCTGCATGTGTGGGACTGTGGGTCCAAGTGTTGAACTAACTCTAATACCAGTTATAAAAACCTGACCTACTCCCACATTGGACTCAGGCTTCTAGTTTAACGGATCATAACATATCCTTATGTTGCTTCGGTTCCAACCCCAAAAAAGCTAGGAAATAGGACAATCAATCACTTAGTTGACCCCTTATAAGTCTCCCGAGATTTCTCACAATCTTAGATACGAGATTAAACTTTTATAATAGGATGCTACAAGAAATGAATAAAGATAAAGCTTTGCGAAAAATTTTCTTAGCAAATTTCCTAGACTGATATTTCTAGCTATGCTATCAAGGATGATCTTGGATGGATTTGAAACTCAGCAGCATCATAAAGGCCCATCTATCTTTGAACTACTTATCTAGCTTCATATCATGTGATATGACACAGTTTATTCTTGCAAATATGTTGCTTCACTATTATCTAAAATTTTGTTCAAGCAAATAATTTCATTCCTTAAGATGCTAACTCTTTTCTATACTATATGCTAATAGATTGTAACTGCTTTCATGAAGTTTCATCCAAACAGAGTGCATATAATTGTCCACTACAAGTAGGAAACTATTACTGCATGACACTATTTAGGCATATTTTGTGGAATGGTTTTCTTTTCTGCCTGCAAGCATGTTAGGAAACAAACATCAGTTGGTATATAGCTATTTGTTGATGCCAGAAATATGCTTGCAATCCAACACCAAACTCACACACTCACACGGAGATGGTAAAAAGAAGATTTGGATGCATTGACCACTCGAACAGATGGTAGGAGCAGGAGATGTTTGATATAACTACCTATTATTTGAAATAAATTAGGAAAGAAGTGAATTTGGCCATACAAATAGCCTTTTTCTGAAATAGTTGCCATGATGTCTTTATATTAGAGGTTGCAGATTTTGACCACTCGTTTTATCATGAATTTTATCAGGGACTATCATGACTATATCCAAAGACCGTGTCAAACCATCTCCAAAACCAGACAGTTGGAAGTTGAACGAGATCTTTGCTACGGGCATCGTCATTGGAACTTACCTTGCACTTATCACTGTGCTCTTTTACTGGGCTATTACAAGTACCACTTTCTTTGAGGTATTGTTATTACAAGATGTATACACTTTTTTAGTTTTTTTTATATACATTGCTTTATCTACTCACTGAGATTTACCCTCTTTATTTTCTCGTCGTCACATCCTTCTTCTCATGATTGCACTTTCTTTACAGACTCATTTCCATGTGCATTCCTTGCAAGACAGCACTGAAGAGATTTCAGCTGCCATTTATCTTCAAGTTAGCATTATAAGCCAGGCCCTCATCTTTGTGACCCGCAGCCGAGGCTGGTCATTTATGGAGAGACCTGGAGTTCTCTTAATGTGTGCATTTGTGGTGGCTCAGCTGGTAATGTTTCCAAATTTTAGCTTCTGTGGTCCAAGCTGGTTTGATTAGCATGGTACATGTTGATCCTGTCATTTTCTTGCTTGTTGCAGGTTGCAACGTTAATTGCAGTTTATGCACATATTGGTTTTGCTTCACTCAGCGGCATTGGTTGGGGCTGGGCTGGTGTTATTTGGATTTACAGTGTCATCTTTTATGCACCTTTGGACATTATCAAGTTCACCATCCGCTATTGTTTAAGTGGAGATGCTTGGAGTCTCCTTTTTGAAAGAAAGGTGATAGTTGCTGCTTTTTTTTTTTTTTTGCCAATTTGGCAGTTCATTTCCCATGCACTTGTTGATTGTTCTGGTGGAAGAAAAATATCAAAGACTAAATCTTACTCTACAGTGCTTCATTGGATGCATAAAAGATGCACTCACCACTGCGTATGTTACAATGCACGCATGTATTGACATCTAAGTCTTTGTCTTGTTCCTTTATCAGACTGCATTTACCTCTAAGAAAGATTATGGAAGAGAAGACAGAGAAGTTAAGTGGGCAATTTCGCAGAGATCTTTATATGGATTATTTCCTTCTGAATTAGAGACCAATGGAAGCAAAAATTCTAGTTCAACATTAATAGCTGAACAGGCTAGGCGACGTGCTGAAATAGCCAGGTAGGCTTCTTGGCACTTTATTGATTTCTCTGTTTAGATTTATTAGACTGATGCGCATATGTTCACTTAATATCTGAAAAAAAGTACATCTTCCTTCCTTATAAATGAGTTCACCATGCAGTGAAATGTTTTTCCTTTTCAAATACAAAAAAAGCTGAAAATGGTGAATAAAATAAGTAACAATTGAAGTGCTGGCTCATTTCAAGCAAATAAGTACTGCAAATTTCATTTGCTTGGAGCCATAGTTAGATATTCAATTCTTATAGTCTTTGAGGTGCTCCAGCCTATTCATTTCTGAATAAATTACTACAAGAGAAATTGCTGAAGCTCAAGGTGCTTCTTTGTCTTTCAAAAAATAAGTAACTGGTTTCATTTTGCGGTGTGTTTTGCAGGTTGAGGGAGCTGCATACATTAAGGGGGCACGTGGAATCTGTTGTTAGGTTGAAAAATTTAGACATAAATACAATTCAAGGAGCCTATACTGTTTGAAGCTGTCAATGAGGCACTCATTAACCTTTATGAGGCTTTTGTTGTTATAGCTTTGTGATCCTTGGAGCATGGTGGATAGTTCAAGAGTGATGCATCTCAAGGCTAATTGATTGGATGATAGATATTGGTCACATTCACTTCCATTCACTGCAACCGATTCCCACTACTAAAAATTTACAGGGGTGCCTTCAGCATGTTGCAAATTGCATTTGAGCTCTTTCATCTTTTTTTTCAGCGGGTAGTTTCCATTTTCCCATAATTTTTGTTAAGCAATGTCAAATATGAGCTTGTTACAATAAATGCTCTCAGTTTCGCAGAGCTGTGTTTTGGTAAATGCAGGTACTTTTAGTAGGATTTTGATTCAATTGGAATCAATCGAACTCTTGAATCATTATTCTCATTTTTTTTTAAATGAGAATTGTATTATCAAACAAAGAATTTTGATTCTAAAATTACAGGTTCATTCCAAAATCAAAATTCTAGAATTAAAGAATTTTGATTCTAAAATTACAGGTTCATTCCAAAATCGAAATTCTAGAATTATGATCCCACCCTAGGGGGTAGAATTATGATTCCAAAGGCATAACGCCTAAGACTTTAATTCATAATTCTAGAATTTTAATTTTAATTTTATCAAACAAGTTATATTTTATTGAGTTAGAAAATTGGTTCTGGAATTTTGATTCCAGAATCAAAATTCTAATCATCCAACGCCTGTGGATGTGCCCAACCACAAAGTTTTATGAGGACAACACCAAGAGAATAATGAGACAACAGAATGGTAATATTTCAGACAGCTAATACCTCAAGGACCACTAGGCAGCTCCAACATACACTTTTCCCGACTCCAAAAAGGTTGCTTCTCAGGGATTATGTAGATTGGTCCCAGTCCTATGCAGTGGCAAAGCTGTTCTTCCTTTTTCCTGAAAATTTTGAGCTCAAACCCTTCGAGAAACATTGATATTAATTAGAATGTTTGATGCAAACTGCAGCAATTTAGTGCGGTTACATTTCAGGCTTTAATAATTTTCCAAATGTGTACTGACGTTACCTACATCACTCATGGCACAGGAAGTGTTTGATCGGTTTATTTGGATGTACAGATAAGATTATGTAGCATCTTAACTTTTCAAGAAGTTCTACTGGTGAATCTTTTATCCTTCAATAGTCTTGTAGGCTTTAAGAGTCACAGTTAGATTTTAATCTCTATGTCACATAGGTGTGGGGTGCGTGCTGGTACGGTACATCTCAAAAATTTTAGGTGCGGCGAGGATATTTATTATTATTAATTTATTATTATAATATATATATATGACAAAAAATTGTCTCTAAACCACAAAATTATCAAATAATAAAATCAAAATTGCAATTTGCAAATCATGATATCATTATCAATCATCAATTCAACAAGAAATTATTCGGTGAACACCGACTCCAATGATTCATCTAATAACTTTTCTGATCATGTACGAAAAGTCATTTTTCTGATCATGTACGAAAAGTCATTTTTCTGATCATGTAAAGAGAATATTACCTAATGTATCATAAAGAGGAACACAAACTAAACTGTGGCCATTGCAAGCCTGCACGTGATCGAGATGTCATCACCAATAATTCTTTCGAAAGCACCATAGCTGCAGCTAGTTTTTTATGCTTGACACCAGGTCAAATAACAGAGGAAAAACAGGGTAGTGACCGACCTCCATTGCTATTATCCATTGCGGACAGCTAACTCCATCTATTCCAATTCAAGAACCCTACAAGTTATAAGAACAATTCATGCTGTGTACTTTACAAATTACAAGCTATAATTTGCCATTGGCTTTGTTGTCGAGAGAAAGAGAGAGCTAACAGGGCACTGTGCGATTACAATTAATGCTGGCTAAGACGTTAAATAACAAAATTGATCTCCGACTCTCTCTCTCTCTCTCTCTCTCTCCCTCTCCTTCTCTTTCTCTCTCTCTCTCAAAATCCATCTACGCACACAGGAAACACAAAAACAAAGTGTCACTCTAGCTACCTTCCTTCCTTAAAGCTAAGTGAAAAATAAAAGGCTAATGCTCTGTAGATTGTCACCTGATTTGGAAGGGTCGGTCTAAAAGCAACCGAACCTACTCCCAAGATCTATGGAGGGAGGCGCACCGATTGAAGAGAGGTTAAGATTTACAATTTCAAATCCCTGCCGGACAGTCCCCCGGCTTAATATTCCCTTGGGGTAAGATGAACAAGTGAGGTTAAACCCGCCCAAGTCATAACCTACTACAGAAATCTAAAAAGATGTGAGGCTTATTACAAACGTAAGCGATACAAGCAATCACTCCTCACTCACTCAAACAATTCATTCAAGCAAACCATCCTGTCAAACCATGCCTATGTGAAACAAACCATGCCCCAAATCCTTAGGTAGGCCAAGTAACCCCGAGTTGTGTCCTAGGCCAAGAGGGCTTTGGAGGAACTCAGCTGGTTACACGCCAATGTAGCTGGTGTGCAAGCAATAACACCCTTAGCCCGTGTCTATAGGATGGCCCGAATCTCACCTCTCCGGGCCACGCCCGAGGACTCCACTTGCTATCACCAAGGATGAAAACCGCAGCCTTAGCTGCCCCCTTGATATTCACGATCCGCCATGAATGTCCAGCTCCTTGCTTCCGTACACCTTGCTAAGTAAGTCAAGTGACAAAGAATCACTATTCGATCAAGTATAACAAGCAAGAGTGTTAAGGTAGATGCATTCACCGGAACCCTAGTCGACCCCAAGTTGCAAGAGAGAGTTGGGGGAAGCAATCGCCAATATCGCTTGGCGGACGCGGTTCCTTCAAGGTAGGTCTGGTGCTAGGCTAGGTACGTTCAAGCCTTCATGGTCCATGCATGAGAGTGGGTCCACGCCTCCTTGGTCAATGCTAGTGTGCTGGTCCACGTTGAGCCTTGACTCCACTTGGTTCACGTGAGGAAGGTTGACTAGGTCCAATGATGCCAAGTCACACGTCAAGAGAGATGGGTCCCACTCGCTTGTATGATTCCTCATTCCCTTCCAAGTTAGGTGTCGTCTAGATTCAATGAACCTAGGTGGTAGCACCTTCCTTTGTCTCCGCCTTCGGTTTTGGGCTCATCCCAAATGTGGCGCAAGATGATCTGCCAAGATTCTTGCTTGAGATCACCTTCCAAGATTGTCGCCCAGGTTACCTTTCACTTTTAGTGCAAAGGATCTCCTTCCTAATTTGTAGCTGCCAAGATTCACCTCCACTGTCCTTCCTTATCCGGAACACATCCAGGTTCAATGCACCTAGTGCATGCACCAAGCCTTTCCTATTTAGCTGGAGACGAAATAGGAAAGAGAGAATATCGCAAGATTGATGGTGAGCTTGCTCCTCGCCACGTGTATGATCAGATCTCCGAGGATCTCCCAAGATTAGGTGACAATCTTGCCTTTGGTGAAAAGTGTCTCGGTTCAATGTACCGAATCCACAAATCCAGCCCCTTCCTATTTCGTTGGAAATGAAATAGGCAAGAGAATCTCGCTAGGTGGGGTCGAGCTGATCTCGCCCACGTGTCCTCGCCTCCAGCTGCCACATAGCTCCTTCTCCTTTGAGTGGCATCCAGATGCAATGAACCCTCAACAATGAAGATCTCCTTTCCAAAAGATTAGGAACGGTTTTGGAAAGGAGATCACTCCTTCCTTTGGCACGCGGGACACTTGGCGCGCACTTGCTCCTTCACGCGGGACCTTCCTATTCCGTCGGGATTGCGTTGACCAGCTAGGATGTCCTCTCCCACATGCTGCCACCTGTCCACCCGAGATCAGCAGCGGATCTCGCTTGCCCACAAATGTCCCCAAAGAATTTGGAAAGAAGATAGCGCCAAGATTTCCCTTTTCGGTGCACTTTTCACGCTAGGGTTGGAGCTAGCTGCCTTGACCAGATTACCCCTGCTAAGTATTAATTAATTAAAACCTAGCAAGGGTAGGAATGGAATTAATGCCCCAAATGTCGGATCTGGCAAGAAGTGTCCGGATCTGGCTGAAAAGAATGCCAGAAATATGAACTATTCCATGAAATCCGGCAAACAGTCCTTCAACGTCCAGAACTTGCAGTCAATGATTCACCAGCCAATGAAGTCCAAATACCTTGATTTTTTGATATGTTGTACAACTTTTAATTACGAATCCAACGGTATATGGCTCGTTTGAAAACTCCACCGGAATCGCCAGAAACAGCCTCTGCAAGTGGCGGTTCTACGGCGACGGTGGCAACAGCGAACTTCAGCGGCGGATTTGACCGGTGCGCCCTGGTCCGATCAGGCTGAAATTTTAATATGTTGTACCTGAGGATGAGAGCTTTCCAACAAGATATAGATCACCTCAAAACTTCCAGTAAATCGTCTGGAACAGCCCTCGGATCAGAGAGGTCTACTCTCTTTTTCTTCAAGAATCCGAATCTCGTCTCTTCCGCGTTTCTCTCATTCCTTCCGCGGACTTTCTTCTTCCTCGCCCCTAGTCTTCTCCTTTTTGTTCCAGAAATATAGTCGGGACTAGGGACCCCTCACCTAACTCGGAATCAACAGATTAATACTGAAATTTAGGCTGCTGGAAGAGTTCCAGCCGGATGCTTCCAGTACTCCTCAAGATGTCTCGAAGGTAAGTCTTTTTCTCCACGCGATACCGCTACTCCAAATCTCAGTTAGACAAGATACCTTGAATGCAAGGAATGGAGAACCGTTGATGTTGTGAACAAGGTGAAACCGAGAACTCTTCCACCAAGCATTAGGAAGTCGGAAAGCTTGGTTATGGCTGAGATCTCGCCGGATGTCAAGGTTGAAGAAGATGGGCCAGAACCACGGGCGGCACCTCCTTCAACACCCTCTAGTGCAGTCGCCTCTCCACTCCTTCGTGATCAAGGAGAAGGCACGGCTGCCTATCCAAGGACTCCTTGGTTCGGGTACGTTGTAGATCTTCCTCGTCAATGGCTACCGGCAGCCATGAATGTATAGAAGACCTCCATTCTTCTCACGGCTTGGTGAGTGTTGTAGTGTAGTGCTTCCAAGGAAGCCACGCCTTAAGGACCAAAGAACTCCACGAGGGAGGAAGAGAGAGCTTCTCTCGCTTCATTCAAAATCAATAATCAAAAGCATAATGAACATCGTCTCGGTTTCGTGCCTTTATAGACATAAGCCGAACCGGTTCCTAACTTGTCTCGGTATGAGACTTACAAAAACCGACTCAAATAAAAGAGAAACGGTACATGAATTAAATGACTTAAACAAAATAATAAAATAGTCTTGGGTGCTCTTTCCAGATCCCAAATGAAGTCTTCAATCTCATGTTCTTGGATCTTGGACCCATCTTTCATCTCATGCATGTGGATCCTTCTTGGATCTCAGTTCCCCTTATGGCTGTCCTTCGGATCCTCTTCTTGTATCTTGCTAGATCCGGATCCACTTGTCTCCTCACGCTGGTCCATGGTTGCACTAGGTGGTCCATCGCTCCTCTTCATGCCGAGCCCACCTTCTTCTAGGGTAGAGTCACCTAGGTCTTCACCCTCTACGTTAGGTGTGCCCGGGTCTTCTTCATCTAGGCTAGGTGCGCCTAGGCCTTCGTCCTCTAGGCCAAGCATGCCTAGGTCTTCTGCACCTAGACATGATGGGTCTAGGCCTCCTAGGTCAAGGTAACCTAGGTCTTCTTCGAACCTCGCGTTCTTAACCTCACAAAAGAAAACACCGCCTTCTCTGAGAATGCTTTAGACGCTTTTGGGAGTTTAGCCTCCCTACGTTTTTCATCAACTCCGCTAGAAAACACCTTAGCCGTAAACGCTAGAGAGAAACTACGAAAGTTAACCTCCTTAGAGTTTTTACCCTTGCTCGAAGTCACTCCCGCTTGTTCTTTGCAAAACTCATGAACACAAAGGTTAGCCTCACAACGAATATGAGCGCCTTCGGCGGAGATGCCAATGTGTGAAGTACGGGTTCTAAGTAGGCTCGTATCAACTCCACCCTCCTTACATCGAGCTTGCCCCCAAGCTCGTCCTCCACAATCATCTAGGGTAGATTGTGTCAACTCATTCCAGCTCATAGGACTCAACTCAACCATCCAACCTTTAAGCTTTAGATAAGGTCCATAGTCTCTTGGAAGTGATCCAAGCAAGGACTCATGGTGTTCTTGGAGACCTTTGGGCCATGTGTAGTTTTTCCAAGCTCGATTTGTGCAGGACTTCCTATGATCATACACCTGTGCTTGGAGGCGTTTGGATCTAACCATATGCTGCTCAAGGAAGATGCAGTCTAGCACAACATAGATAAAGGGTTCAAGGAGAGGTGATTGGTCTTCTTCAATTGCAATTCTCCTCTTCCATGCTTCCGCTGCACCACTCTTACTTAATTCATCTTCATAGACCTCTAATTCATGTCTTGGATCATAGTCCCTTGGGACTATGCCAAGTTGGGACTTAAGTTGCATGTGAAGCCACTTAAGTCGCCTCCAATTATGCAGCATTGGTTCATGTGTACCCGGATCAAAGATCAATCTAACATATATCCATGCTTTGCTCATTTGTTGGTGCTCAATAGCTATCCGATGTAGAGAGGTAGTGATCCATGTTCTTCTTTCACATGCGCTTTGATCACCCTCAATGTCGACCTTGCCAACAAGTCTCTTGAGATTGGTAGTTTTAGGAGCATCCTCAATACGTTGCCTTCTTTTCATCCAAGAAGGGACTTTATTTCTCCAAATGGGCACTCTCACTTGGATGGTTCGAGGTGGTTCATGATTGAATGAGCGTGGGCTATGAATCATGCTTTGTTCTTTCTTCACCGTGCCTCCACTATGCTCATGGTTAAGCTCCTCCTCCTGTAGAACGGTAGGAACAGGGATGACGTCTGTAGAAGGTGCCAAGAATCGATCAGCCCAATTCCACATGCTATGGATACTACCCTTCTTAGGTAATGACTTAACCGCTTGGGAGAGATCCATCTTCTTGTGACATGTTGCCATGCATAGGCCGACCTTTTCTATGATTTCTTCCTCGAGGCTAGAGATAGTGTCACCCTCCTTAGGTGACAACTTACTCTTGGTGGGGAGAGCTTTATCTTCTTAGTACTTTATCAACCCTTTTAACTCAGCCATTTCCTGCCACTCAAGTCCCATGTAAACTTGATTGTAGCCCTCCAAGCTTTGAGATCGTTTTGGTGACCTACTCTCAAGAACTTCCTTCTTGAAGGACGCAAGAAAAACCTTGGTTTCTTCCTTGGCAAGAGAACTAATCTTTATTTTGGGCTTTTGCAACTTCATTTTGAAGACATGATATTCCTTTCTAATCTTCGTGGGAGGCTGATGTAGGTTGGTACTTTCCCCAACTGGCTGGACCTCCCCTCGGTTTGCTTTAAGTTGCACCTCTTGGGTCCTTGTACGATCTTTGTAATTTCAGCTAGAGTGGAGGGCTCTTGCATCATTTCATCCTCTGACTTTTCCTTCATGGAGGTTTGTGCAACTTCTGGTTTCTTGGAGCCGTGATCCTTCTTTTCTAAGCTTTCATCTAGCTTAGATTTGTCATGTCTCTCTTTCTTGAAGTTAGAAATGAGTTTTTCAAGATTCTCTTGGAGCTGCAGTATTTGGCACTTCATGTCTCCAGAGGGCTGATCTTTCATGGGAATGCTTGGGGATCTTTGCATCTGGTTCTCCTTTAAGCATAAGCCGGCATCTCTCCTTGCCTCTAAGTGCTCCTTTTTTATGTTTGATTTTGAGAGATGGGTTTGGGTTGAAGTTCGGGTGACCCATTTTAGCTTGTAGTCACTACTCACGTCTCCTAATTTGAGGACCTTTTCGGGATAAACTTGCATGTAGCATCGAGGCGTAATCTCATACCCCACAACTTGTAAGCCACCACTTTGTGTTTCGTTAGACAACCACATCTTCCGGCTGTCCCTTTTAATCACGAGCTTGAAATGCGAATTATGGATGTTAGGATGACGAAACACTAAGTCACATTTAGTGCTTGTTCTAGCTACTATGCACCTCAGTCTTGGGACTTTTTCCAATACGCTTCCATGAATCAAGGTGACCTCAGTCTTGGGGGCAAGCTCGATGTAAGGAGGGTGGAGTTGAAACGAAACACTAAGTCACATTTAGGGCTTGTCCCAGCCACTATGCACCTCAGTCTTGAGCCTTTTTCCAATACGGTTCCATGAATCAAGGTGACATCTCTACAGAGTACACCCCTCTTATAGCTGCATAGGACTAGGTCCTTTCATCCTTTCGAGAGGAAGTGGTTTGACCATGCGGATTGTAATATCGGCTTGAGCTTTGATCATGCTTCTCATACCTCCTTTTTGCATTACTCCCTGAGGGAGTTGAGGTTTGAGAGTGGAAACTAGCTGGCTCAAACCAAACATTCCCATATGTAAACTGGTATGGCTCGTTAGGTTGCTCATCTAGAGAGGGCTCTCTATAATCTTTGTCCCTTTCATCATAGTACCCGCAACTGGATTGACCATAGGATGGACTCTCAGAATATTGTTCATCCTCATCAAACTGATTTTCCTCATAAGGATTATGACTGTAGGATGAACTGGTCTCCATGTTCATGCTTTCCCAATCAGACATGTTTGCTCTCTTGTCGTGGATTGGGGTCAAGGTCCGAATAAAGCTCGAATGGACTGAGCTAGCGGGGACTGCTCCACCTAGCCCAGCCTTGGCTGCGTTGAAGTGCAGCCCTCCAACCTCTCACCAACGCACCCACCTGGTGCCGACGTTAGTGTGCTGGTCTATAACTAGGCACAGCCCGAGATTAGTCTTCTACAAGGGAGGTGAAAAGGAGTCACCTGCCACCACGCCCACCTGGCGCCTCGGTAGTTGCCTCTCACCCTCAGTCGGGTCCAATTAATGACCTAAACTGCCGCACCCACCTGGTGCCTCGGCAGTGCACCTCGGGTTCGATCACCCTATGGCTTTGCTTTGTGCAAAACCGCAGTCCTGAGTGTCACTGCAGGTTGATGGTAGCCTGAAGCACAACTGTACTTATCGTTGGAACTTGGACAGCACGAAGATATAATAGCTATCTAACTCTCTACAAAATATTAGCTCAATCCGAGATGTCTATCCCACTGAAACAACACGATCTTCCTGGCAGACTGTTCACCCGAACAGATTCTATCCGCCAACAGGCTGATATATGGTCAAAAATCAGAATTTTCTATTAATTTCAACTCCAGTGCCCTATATGCCCTTAAAGCCATAATATTTATACGCCTCTACACTAAATTTCAGAAGATTTCGAGGTCGTTTGCCCCTCGAACTTGACTCTTTTCTCCTGGCTGCTAACAATCTGCTGGAAAAAATTCTGCAAGCAATTTCCGGCTATGGCTGGCATCCGTAGAATCAAATCTCCAATGGACCGAAATCTGAGTGCGCCTGGGTCTCCACACGGCTCTGATACCAACTAGTAGGGTTGGTCTAAAAGCAACTAAACCTACTCCCAAGATCTATGGAGGGAGGTGCACCGATTGAAGAGAGGTTAAGATTTACAATTTCAAATCCCTGCCGAACAGTCCCCCGGCTTAATATTCCCTTGGGGTAAGATGAACAAGTGAGGTTAAACCCGCCCAAGTCATAACCTACTACAGAAATCTAAAAAGATGTGAGGCTTATTACAAACGTAAGCGATACAAGAAATCACTCCTCACTCACTCAAACAATTCATTCCAGCAAACCATCCTGTTAAACCATGCCCCAAATCCTTAGGTAGGCCAAGTAACCCTGAGTTGTGTCCTAGGCCAAGAGTGCTTTGGAGGAACTCAGCTGGTTACACGCCAATGTGGCTGGTGTGCAAGCAATAACACCCTTAGCCCGTGTCTATAGGATGGCCCGAATCTCACCTCTCCGGGCCACGCCCGAGGACTCCACTTGCTATCACCAAGGATGAAAACCGCAGCCTTAGCTGCCCCCTTGATATTCACGATCCGCCATGAATGTCCAGCTCCTTGCTTCCGTACACCTTGCTAAGTAAGTCAAGTGACAAAGAATCACTATTCGATCAAGTATAACAAGCAAGAGTGTTAAGGTAGATGCATTCACCGGAACCCTAGTCGACCCCAAGTTGCAAGAGAGAGTTGGGGGAAGCAATCGCCAATATCGCTTGGCGGACGCGGTTCCTTCAAGGTAGGTCTGGTGCTAGGCTAGGTACGTTCAAGCCTTCATGGTCCATGCATGAGAGTGGGTCCACGCCTCCTTGGTCAATGCTAGTGTGCTGGTCCACGTTGAGCCTTGACTCCACTTGGTTCACGTGAGGAAGGTTGACTAGGTCCAATGATGCCAAGTCACACGTCAAGAGAGATGGGTCTCACTCGCTTGTATGATTCCTCATTCCCTTCCAAGTTAGGTGTCGTCTAGATTCAATGAACCTAGGTGGTAGCACCTTCCTTTGTCTCCTCCTTCGGTTTTGGGCTCATCCCAAATGTGGCGCAAGATGATCTGCCAAGATTCTTGCTTGAGATCACCTTCCAAGATTGTCGCCCAGGTTACCTTTCACTTTTAGTGCAACGGATCTCCTTCCTAATTTGTAGCTGCCAAGATTCACCTCCACCGTCCTTCCTTATCCGGAACACATCCAGGTTCAATGCACCTAGTGCATGCACCAAGCCTTTCCTATTTCGCTGGAGACGAAATAGGAAAGAGAGAATATCGCAAGATTGATGGTGAGCTTGCTCCTCGCCACGTGTATGATCAGATCTCCGAGGATCTCCCAAGATTAGGTGACAATCTTGCCTTTGGTGAAAAGTGTCTCGGTTCAATGTACCGAATCCACAAATCCAGCCCCTTCCTATTTCGTTGGAAATGAAATAGGCAAGAGAATCTCGCTAGGTGGGGTCGAGCTGATCTCGCCCACGTGTCCTCGCCTCCAGCTGCCACATAGCTCCTTCTCCTTTGAGTGGCATCCAGATGCAATGAACCCTCAACAATGAAGATCTCCTTCCAAAAGATTAGGAACGGTTTTGGAAAGGAGATCACTCCTTCCTTTGGCACGCGGGACACTTGGCGCGCACTTGCTCCTTCACGCGGGACCTTCCTATTCCGTCGGGATTGCGTTGACCAGCTGGAGGATGTCCTCTCCCACGTGCTGCCACTTGTCCACCCGAGATCAGTAGCGGATCTTGCTTGCCCACAAATGTCCCCAAAGAATTTGGAAAGAAGATAGCGCCAAGACTTCCCTTTTCGGTGCACTTTTCACGCTAGGGTTGGAGCTAGCTGCCTTGACCAGATTACCCCTGCTAAGTATTAATTAATTAAAACCTAGCAAGGGTAGGAATGGAATTAATGCCCCAAATGTCGGATATGGCCGGAAGTGTTCGGATCTGGCTGAAAAGAATGCCAGAAAATCTGGCAAACAGTCCTTCAACGTCCATAACTTGCAGTTGATGATTCACCAGTCAAATGAAGTCCAAATACCTTGATTTTTTGATATGTTGTAGAACTTTTAATTACGAATCCAACAGTATATGGATCGTTTGAAAACTCCACCGGAATCGCTAGAAACAGCCTCTGCAAGTGGCGGTTCTGCGGCGGACTGCGCCTGAGCGGCGGCGGCGGCAACAACGAACTTCAGCAGCGGATTTGACCGGTGCGCCCTGGTCCGATCAGGCTGAAATTTTAGTATGTTGTACCTAAGGATGAGAGCTTTCCAACAAGATATAGATCGCCTCAAAACTTCCAGTAAATCGTCTGGAACAGCCCTCGGATCAAAGAGGTCTACTGTCTTTTTCTTCAAGAATCCGAATCTCGTCTCTTCCGCGTTTCTCTCATTCCTTCCGCGGACTTTCTTCTTCCTCGCCCCTAGTCTTCTCCTTTTTGTTCCAGAAATATAGTCGGGACTAGGGACCCCTCACCTAACTCGGAATCAACAGATTAATACCGGAATTTAAGCTGCTGGAAGAGTTCCAACCGGATGCTTCCAGTACTCCTCAAGATGTCTCGAAGGTAGGTCTTCTTCTCCACGCGAAACCACTACTCCAAATCCCAGTTAGACAAGATACCTTGAATGCAAGGAATGGAGAACCGTTGATGTTGTGAACAAGGTGAAACCGAGAACTCTTCCACCAAGCGTTAGGAAGTCGGAAAGCTTGGTTATGGCTGAGATCTCGTCGGATGTCAAGGTTAAAGAGGACGGGCCAGAACCACGGGCGGCACCTCCTTCAACACCCTCTAGTGTAGTCGCCTCTCCACTCCTTCGTGATCAAAGAGAAGTACGGCTGCCTATCTAGGGACTCCTTGGTTCGGGTACGTTGTAGATCTTCCTCGTCAATGGCTACCGGCAACCATGAATGTATAGAAAACCTCCATTCTTCTCACGGCTTGGTGAGTGTTGTAGTGTAGTGCTTCCAAGGAAGCTACGCCCTAGGGACCAAAGAACTCCACGAGGGAGGAAGAGAGAGCTTCTCTCACTTCATTCAAAATCAATAATCAAAAGCATAATGAACATCGTCTCGGTTTCGTGCCTTTATAGACATAGGCCGAACCGGTTCCTAACTTGTCTCGGTATGAGACTTACAAAAACCGACTCAAATAAAAGAGAAACGATACATGAATTAAATGACTTAAACAAAATAATAAAATAGTCTTGGGTGCTCTTCCCGGATCCCAAATGAAGTCTTCAATCTCATGTTCTTGGATCTTGGACCCGTCTTTCATCTCATGCATGTGGATCCTTCTTGGATCTCGGATCCCCTTATGGCTGTCCTTCCGATCTTCTTCTTGTATCTTGTTAGATCCGGATCCACTTGTCTCCTCACGCTGGTCCATGGTTGCACTAGGTGGTCCATCGCTCCTCTTCATGACGAGCCCACCTTCTTCTAGGCTAGAGTTACCTAGGTCTTCACGCTCTACGTTAGGTGTGCCCTGGTCTTCTTCATCTAGGCTAGGTGCGCCTAGGCCTTCGTCCTCTAGGCCAAGCATGCCTAGGTCTTCTGCACCTAGACATGATGGGTCTAGGTCTCCTATGTCAAGGTAACCTAGGTCTTCTTCGAACCTCGCGTTCTTAACCTCACAAGAGAAAACACCGCCTTCTCCGAGAATGCCTTAGACGCTTTTGGGAGTTTAGCCTCCCTATGTTTTTCATCAACTCCGCTAGAAAACACCTTAGCCGTAAACGCTAGAGAGAAACTACGAAAGTTAACCTCTCTAGAGTTTTTACCCTTGCTCGAAGTCGCTCCCGCTTGTTCTTCGCGAAACTCATGAACACAAAGGTTAGTCTCACAACAAATATGAGCGCCTTCGGCGGAGGTGCCAATGTGTGAAGTACGGGCTCTAAGTAGGCTCGTATCATGATTTTAGAGAGAGAGCAGCGGACAGAGACATAGCAACAGCTGCCGGTGGAGGAGAAAGAGCAGCGGACGGAGAGAGAGCAGATGCCGCCGGTGGAGGAGAGAGAGCAGCGGACGGAGACGTAGGAGAAAGAGCAGCGGGAAGGGCACGATATATCCATGGTGCGGCTTGACTGCACCTGACTCGCGTTTGATGCGAGTTGGGTACGCCGTACGCGTCGAAAATTGACGAAAATAGTCGGTGCAGCTGATCACCGACTCACTTTGACTGGCTCTGAGTGCAACGCTGGTGCAGGTCCAAAAACGCAGGACTCGTGTAACTTAGATCATATGACGTGACGCGGGTGTGGGTCCAAAAACACAGCACCCCTGCGACTTAGACCATACCTTTAGGGCTGCGATTTTTTATGATGGCAAATGATGCAATACGAGAATGTTTAATTGATTAGTTACGATAACTTGCTAATGATTTGGTGAAAGTTCTAGATAGGACCGGTGGCCGTAGTGGTAATACTGGCGACAGTAAGCTTACTGACAACCAACTGGAAAGACAGCAAATTAACGTTACTTGGTTGGATCCCACTCACTATACGAATTGCAGTGAGCCCATAGATTTGCTATTTTTCTTCTTCATTCCAAGTCTTCGTCATGAAAGACTTTTTTTTTTCTCTCCGAGAGCTTTCATTGTTCTACCTGAGATGCGGTGTTCTTTCTAAGGGGCCGTTTGATGGCTGGAAACCATGGAAACGGAAAAAAAATTCCAGAAATATATTTCTGGAATTGAGAAATAGGAAAAAAAATTTCATATTTCCAAAACAAGCTTGTGTTTGTTAAGTAAGAAATATTTTTCCGGAAAGAAATTTCGTCGTTTGGTAGAAATGAAAGAAGGGAAGGAGGAGGAGGAAGAAGAAGGGGAAGGAAGGAGGGAGGAGGAAGAAGGAGGAAGAAGGGAAGAGAAGGGAGGAGGAAGAAGGGAAGGGAAGGGAAGGAGGAGGAAGAAGGGAAGGGAAAGGAAGGAGGGAGGATTTTGGGGAAGAGGTGTCAGGCGGTGCCATCGGTATGTATTTATGGTTACTAATTTAGCACAAATATGTTTTACTCAAAGTTGTGAAAACTTTTGTTTCTTCGATTACTAGGGGCCGTTTGATGCCCTGGAAATTTACTGTAGCAGTGGAAAAAAATTCAAAATTTTAAAATTTTTCCTTCTCATCAAACTTAGAAATTTTTTTTTTTTACCGTTAAAAGTGGAAACCGCAAAATATTTCTGGAAAAATTTTTCCAGCCAAAGGGATGAAAAATTTTTCAGAAAATATTTTTGTGACCGTTGGAGGAGGAAGGGAAGGAAGGAAGGAAGAGGAGGAAGGGAGGGAAGGAGGGAGGAGAAAGGAGGAGGAGGAAGGGAAGGAGGGAGGAGGAGGAAGGAGGGAAAGAGGGAGGAGGAGGAAGGGAAGGATGGAGGAGAAAGAAGGAGAAGAGGGTACGGCGAGGAGGGAAGGAGAAGAGGGGAAGAAGAGGAAGAAGGCACGAGGAGGGGAGGAGAAGAGGGGAAGAGAGGAAGAAGGGGAAGAGGGGAGGAGGGAGGAGGAGGAAGAAGGGAAAGAGGGAGGAGGAGGAGGAAGGGAAGGATGGAGGAGAAAGAAGGAGAAGAGGGTACGGCGAGGAGGGAAGGAGAAGAGGGGGAAGAAGAGGAAGAAGGCACGAGGAGGGAAGGAGAAGAGGGGAAGAGAGGAAGAAGGGGAAGAGGGGAAGAAGGGGAGGAGGGCACGCGAGGGGAAGGGGAAGAAGAGAAGGAAAAATTTTAAAATTTTGAATTTTTTTTCCACTGCTACAATAAATTTCCAAGGCATCGAACAAACAAAAGTTTTCACAACTTTGAGTAAAACATATTTGTGCTAAATTAGTAACCATAAATACATAAGCATGTTAATATTTTCTTAAAAATATTCTTTAACAAGAATGGGAGTGTTATGGTTTTTGTAATATGTGCCTAAAAAGAGTCTAACGAGTAAAAGAGGCTGGCGTTTTCACCCTTTTCTTACAATCATATAACCCATCTTCTATAAGCTTGCGTGGTCTAAATTAATTGACTTTATAATAATGATTTAGGGCCCTGGCCGGCAAGTGAACTGCCCATGAGGGCAGTCATATCTTACAGAGGATTGAGTAGGGAACATACAGATTCACTCAAGGAAGTCTTGGTAGCAGGCCTTAAATTTCATCCACCCATCTTTATACTTGGTCTAGCATGTCAATTGGATTAGGAATAGCCAAATTGCAAAAGATTCACTCGGGTTCCTCTAGGCACGATCCTCCCGTTCTGCGGAGCTCGCGCTTTTCAAGAAAAATAGTTAATCTTCGTACTGGTGAGACGATATTAGGTCAACTGGTGTTTTCTACAACATGCAAATGAACTAAAAACCAAACACAAGCACGCTAGCGGGCTTTCTGACTGTACCGATGGTGATACACCAACCAGGAAATTTGTGGGGCTGTCGGTCTTCCAATATTAACTAAAAGGTTCGCTCACAGAGTTCCGTTTAACACAACATTGTGATCTCTGGACAAAAAGACGACAAATATAATGGTAAACATGCGCTGAATCATGACCAAGCGGACACGCCAAAACCAGAACCACAAACACACCCTAAATTCTCTATGTTTACTGTTAGTTCTGAAAATAGATGATCTAAACAGTTCTGCGTTTTGTATTCTAGTAGAACCTGGCGCTGATCTGCCCATGTTGAGCATACTAATCAAATCACCGTTGATTTTCTCTGCGCCTTACATAACGAGTTCTGTCATTGTACCGTGGTCTGTCTTGAGCTCTCTGGGGCACTGGTTCAACTCTCCTTTGCCGCTCAGGAGACCTTTGAACTATTTCTCCATTAACAAACAATTCAGCTGCACGAAGATTACTTGAGATTAGTTCGTGTTTTTCCAGAAAACACTTGGACAAAATAAAATAGTTCAGAAAGCTTTTTTCATTTAATTGCTGCTCGCAGCTGTATAAAGCAAATGAAATGCAAATTTGGAAATTTACACAAAAAGCATCAGTTTTTTTCGTTTTTTTTCCGTCACTGCAGAGTAGTCAAATGATGGTCTCCAGGAAACCCAACACAAGGTCATCAGGCCAAATGCAGTAGCACATCATCTTCTGAAGAGGAGTTTCTATTTAAAAAATTGATGCATATTACAGCTCTTCCTTCAAAAAATTGAAATTGAATTTACACGAACGTGCATTCATATAAATTGGAAACAGAGTGACTTTATATAGTTACCACCATAGTCTTTGTTTTCGGGATCAACATACGAATCTGGGAGCACAAACAAGACTCCAGGAAGTCCTACACCCAAAAAAATCAAAACTTTCATACTTGAGACAAATTCATCACAACATTAGCATGAAAAAGGAAGAAAATAGTTAAATCCTCTGGATGAGACAAACATATGCAGCAAAACACAGACAGAAGGAATCACAAAACATCCGTAGAATTTAATTCTCTTACAGACCTTCAAGCTTGTTGGAAGTCTCCTCATCAATCTCACAGCCAAAACCAAAATACCGCTCACAAGAAACATTATAGATCCTCTTCTTTGCTTCCTCTTCACTGTATCACGTGATTAGCCAATTTCATCAAATTGAGGAAGATAATGTGCAACAAGTGCTATTATATCTAGGCAATATAGTGGAGATGTGTAGACTGTAGAGGATATGGCAGCCGTAGGTCCACACCACTGCCTAGTGCAAAAACTTATATACTTAATGGAAGAAAAATAAGAGGAGATTGGTGTGCACAAATTATAGCACATATAGACATACATGTTTGCATATGAACACACAGAGTGACGGACATGAGCAAGGCGAGGACATGGATATGCACATTGCATGCATGAAAGATGCACACGCGTGCACATTCAGGGACACAGAAACTAGAAAGAAAGGGAGCAAAACCCTCAGCACTAAATGCATCTGCATGTGACTGCAACAAAATTCAGAATTCCTATGATAAATATATTTGAATCATACAAAGTTATCAAATTAAAAAAGGAAACTTATGGTAATAAACATGAATGAGTCATTAGCTATCAAGCATCAGAATTAAAACAAGAAGCCTACAAAAATAAAAACATACTGGAAGAAATATCAATCAATGATTTACAAACATTGTTCATAAGGATACACAAAAACAGAAAGGAGAAAGGCAAAACATTTTGGAAGCAGTCAATTACATTGTTTATCGTTTACATGCAACAACTTGAAACCTAAATTTTCTCCTTCATATATAAGAAAGTAGTGAAACTCTTAACCAAAAATTAACTACTACTCAATGAAAGCAACAAAAAATATGAAAGAAACTCAGAAGATAATAAAGACATCTTGTACCAGGGTACTGAATTAGCTCAGAATGCTAGATTTTATATCGAGTTAACCACAAATGCTACAGGAAGAGCAATTAGTAAGGTTGCCTGGTCCTTAGCTTAAGGTATTAATATCAATCAATTAACAAATAAGCTAGTCAACATACGAGCGCTAAGATAAATTAGCTTCATAAATATGCACATGGATTATAAAGCATACCCTTGGCACTATTAGGTTTATGCAAGGTAAAATTAAACTTGTCCATTCTTGGCTTTAATTGGTTTTGAGATAATTCGGATTGGAATGGTGCCGGCACGTCATTTAGTCAGAATAGGCTTTCCTCGCTTTATCAGGACCTGAGTGCAAATGAATCTGGTTTAATGGCTTTCGGGGAGATTTGGATCTTCAAAAGGATCAAACTAACAAAGATGAAAGGAAACCCGACTTTTATGGCTGCAAAGTTCATTTGGAAGGTAAAACGAATGTTAGAAATTGAAACGGCTTCAACAGCATTTATTTATATGTACGGGCTAGAATGAGGTCAGGATTCTTACACCTACCTGTAACCATCATCGCCAAACAAATGGTAGGGTCTCTGGCCAGCTGACAAATGCACTGGCAGTCTAAGATGGTCATAAGCAGCTTGCAAAAAAGGAAGTTTCAGACTAGTAGTTTACCAGTTTGTTGCTGGTGATGCCAACCGCCCATTGAAAAGGCAGGCAGGTTAGTCCACTGGGCCTTGTGTTGCCAGTTAGATAAAGACTAGGTTGCTAATTCAGTTGGTGAAGGGTTGTTTAGACCAATTCCAGTCTGTGGGAAGTCCTCCTTTGACAATGTTGAGTTTCCATCTGGGAAGTGGTAGGGGTTGGCCCACAAGCCTTTCAAGTTGAAGTAAAAGATTTTAACAGCCGAATGTTGTTTACACCTAATCCCACCTTGCAATGGTAAAAAAGAAAAAGCATTGTGTAATTTGTGCACAACTGCACATGTTTCAGTTATGGGTCAGGTTGTCACAATCTTAATTGTCAAAATCCCAACTAATCGGCTGAGTCGGTTCTCAACCAACCTTTGTTTCAAACAAGCGATTAGTTGGTCAGATTACTCAATTAGTCGACCTAGTCATTTGTCAGCTGACGAATCCTTCACCTACAGATGTATATGTACATTTTTTGTACAGATGCATATGTTTTAATATTTATGTCCGTATATGTATATATATTTATTTACAGTCAATCGGTCTGGACCGAGCCAGACCACCCAGTTCCTATTAGTCTTTTAAGGTATCAATTGGCCCAACTTTCATTTTTACAAATTAGGTCACGATTGGTATGAAGTTCAACTCTTAGAACTAGGGTCCAACATATGAGAATCATCTTGTAACTTTTGTCAGCCGACGAATCTTGTAACATTTCATATATACAATTTGAGAACAATACCATATCAAATATCAAAAGAAATCTTAAGGAACTGTCTTGCACAACCTAGTGTCTTAGCTTGTACCTCTTTCTGGGCATGAAGTAAAGATCATTGAGCAGGATAGGATCTGGTATATCAGTTGCTCAGGCAGTTAGGGGTTGAGTCATTACAAAACTTAACATAGTCCAGTCAGGTCCCGTACTTACAAGGTAAGCCATCCAAGCTGGTTGGTCTGATGTCTACAATGACAAAAGGCCAGTAGTGCAGGACTTACAAGGTGAGCCTGCCTATTATTGATTTCGTATGCTTAGTTGACCTTTTTCAGGAGAAAGTCGTATAGGGACCTATTCAGTCAGCCATTGCAGCTGAATTTCCAAACAATGGCACACCTAATACCTTTACTTCTAGCTAACTAAATCTTTATACATGATCAAGCTCTAGGTACTATTGTTGATTTCTGATTTGTTTACATGCCAGCTCCTTGAAAACTAAGTCTGTTGCATGAGCACACTTAATATTTTTCTAAGATACATCTCCCAAGACCATGATCATGGTCTTTGAGCTGTGAACCATAGCAGCAAAGAAAAAATGCCCTCACACAAGTGCTCAAAGAGTAGCCTTATTTCTTAAATCCACTAGTTTTTATTTCTTGATTCCATTAACAACTAAGACTGTTTCATGAGCATACCCAATGTTTTACTAAGACACATCTCCCAAGATTATGCTTGATAGCCGTTAAGCTAGGAACCATCGCAGGAAAGAAAAAACTGCACTCACACAAGCGGTTAATAAGCAGCCTTAGTTCTTGAATCCACTAGTCCTTATTCCTTGGTGATCTTGTCTGTCAATGCTCCATCAGTTCCAATTCTTCCAAGGTTCAAATGCATGTCCAAGATATCAAGTGGAAGTCAAGATATAATAATATTAAAAGTAAAATCACAGCTTTTAGACACAAACCAAGTATTTGGACATAATTATGCTTGATCAGATGTCACATAATTTGTATAAAAACTTATGGTTGCCTGTGTAATTTATTTTCATTGAAATGAGACCACAAAATATGTAATTACCCATATCAACAAACTGTTGGCCAGAGAAAAGATCCTCAATTTTCACTTGCAAAATATGATCCACCATTGAACCCAGGTATTAAATGAATGATGGTAAACTTCCAACCAAAGTAGAGTTGAAAGTTCAGAATGCCATACTAGTGTTACCTATAGAGTAAAGATATGTAAATGATATACGCCTCAAAATGAAATTCAAGGAGGAAAAAAGATATAGAAGTCATGCAATCTTCTGCTTTTCAATCAACAGTAAGACAACACTGACTACAACAGCACTCTATTGGATTTTATCATAAAATCAAATTGATTTGTGAATTTTAGACGAACTTCCTTGCTTATCCCTGCACAAGGACAACTATCAATTCTGATGGTTGACAAAAAACATCAACTCAAGCAGTGTAAGCTCCAAAGCAATCACTTCTGATAATTGACAAGAAGCATCAACAACTTAAGCAAGGAGAGCTCCAAAACAACCTTGTTGAAGTGTATCCTTGATATTCCTTTGGATCCCCTAGGCCTGTCCTCAGCAATAAGCCATTAACACATATAGGTTGGTCAAGTATTGAGTTGTAGAGAGGATGAACTAATGATTCTAGTGGACCTATTTAAAACCAACTGGTCTATATGCATAACTTGGAGCTGGATCCATCAGTCCAGATCGGTGGACAACTTGAAGATCTCATCTACATCGAATTTCTGTCAAATTTTAGCACCACTTTGATGTTTTGGACAAGATGATTATGAGCAATACTTGGTGGTCTCACAGACTCACACAGTAACAAGCATGCCCTGTGTAGAATGCAACTTTGTTTGGCGACTCATACATCTCAACATGATTGTTCCAAGCAATGGCTTGGTGGTCCCTCATGCATACATACAGGATCACAGTTATGTCCAGTCTAGGATGCAACTTTATTTGGCTCTCATGCACTCCTCCGAAACACAAAGCAGTAATAGGTAGTGCTTTCAAATAAGACAAATGAAATCATTGCATAAAGAATTGGCATGAGGAAAATAAGCAGAAACAATACTTTTCTTTGAACTTTGAAGAATATGCAATGACTGCACAAATTTTCAGTATTCATACTCAAAATTCAACACAATACAAACTTCAGAAAAAACAAACTGCATCAGCTTGAACTGTTCAAGAAGCATTTCTTTTAGATACAGAGGAGGGGGCGGGAAGGTAGTTACTCTATGGCACTTTGAAAGAAATTGAATTTATTTGTTCCTTCTTCCAGTTACTACTGGAAAGCCATGATGCAAATGGTCTTCCTAAATACAGGAAGGAACTTTGCTCCCTCACTCACGCTTCGACGTTGGGTTCAACACTTCAACCTAAAAAGGAACCAATTTTCTTGGGAGCTATCATGAAGATGCGGACCAGAAGATTCAAATTTTCATGAGTAATCAGTTTTCATTGTCCCGGAAGCCCCTATAACAATCGCAGAATCATGCGTTAATGACACTGATTGTCCTTTCCACGCGTATTTCATTTATAGAAGTGGCGTATACAACCACACAAGGCATCCCCAGGTTGGAGAATTTATTCTAGCGAAGCTATTGATTCCTGTAAGACGTGAAAAACTTTACCACGCATTGGTGAACAAGTACCCCAAAAAAAAAGTTAAACTCGCAAGCAGCTCAAAATGGTCGTGTCAGCCATCAGCCGTGAAAGGGTTTCAACTGGCTTGACAAATCTGGAACATAACCAAAAGCAAGTAGACAAACATTGTGCAGTTGCAATTCAAAAGCTTGCGACATCCAAGAACAAGGTCATGAACTGAGACAAAGGTGCCCTCACGTAGCAGTTCAATCAGTGAGCCAGATAACAACCGAACCACCTGGGGATGAAAGAAACAAGTGTAGCGCGGAAAAGAAGCTAAGAGAGAAAATAATACACGCATGATATCGATAACAGACCATTCAACAGGTACCAAAAAAAATGTAAAATAAAAGAAATAAGGAAAGAGAAAAAGAAAAAAAAAAGATTCTGGAGGAGAGGAGGCGGAAGCCACTGACCTGCCGACGACCTTAGCTAAGGTCTGGATGTAGCAATCGATCATCTGCTGTTTAGTGGCTCCCTCGCCACCAGGATTTTCCATGACGATGAGCCAGTGCTCGTAATCGCAGCCAGGGAAAAGCGGCGCCATCTCTGTTGGCGGACGGTCACTGAAATTGGAGGACGAGTTCAGCGGCGAGTACGCTGAATCGCCGGAGCGGTTGACGCGACACCTGATGGACATGCGGCTTGTGCCGCCTAGAGAAAGACGGAGGGCGTGAGAGAGAGCGGGCGAGAGCGAACGGGGGGAGGTGAAGCTGCCAACAAATGGAGAAGACCTCGGCCGGGCTGCGGAAAGGGACGTGTAGAGCCTTCTGGAGAAGGCGGCGGTTACTTGGCACCGCACGGAGATGGCTCGTGAGATGGGAATGAGGGCCATGGCGATCGAGACGAGCTTGCAGAGGGAGGGACTAGAGAGGTTTTGATGTTTGGCCGAACTGTTATCCAGATCCCGTCTAGATGTGGTAGGGTTTTAATACATTTGCCGCGTTGGGCTTTTCGTTTTTTCGTTTTTTCTCAAAAATCTTATCGAAGTTGTGTAATACAGCCGCTGTCAGTCTTTCAGTTTCTCCTGAGGGCATGTT
Organism: Nymphaea colorata; assembly: GCF_008831285.2. Taxonomy (NCBI): domain Eukaryota; kingdom Viridiplantae; phylum Streptophyta; class Magnoliopsida; order Nymphaeales; family Nymphaeaceae; genus Nymphaea; species Nymphaea colorata. The sequence continues at coordinate 13,069,523 of NC_045148.1, read as the reverse complement.
TGGTATGAGTTTTTTTGTTTGTTTGGTATTGTTTAGTATAAATCTCTTTTTTCATTTTATTTTTTTTTCTTTATTTTCTATCTAAATAAACTTTTTAATCAACTTTTTCTATTTTTTTTCATTTCATTCCTTTCCCTTTCATTTCTCTTCCCTTCCATTCCCTTCCCTTCCCATTCCCTCCCATTCCATCCCTTCTTTTCCCTCCAACCAAACAAAGTAGTTCATATAGTTTCTTTTTTTCATTTAAGTGCTCCTGGCAACTGTACAGAATAAATGAAATGCAAATTAACAAATTCTAACAAAAAGCATTAGTGTTTTTCGTTTCCTTTTTCTGTCACAATAAAGTAGGCAAATGATGGTTTGCAGGAAACCCAGGAATAGGTCATCTGACCAAACGTAGTCACGCAACATCTTGAGAATCAAGAGTTTCATTTAAAAAATTGATGCATATAAACAGTTGCTCCTTCGACAGATTTAAATTGAATTTACACATGCATGTGCATTCATATAAATTGGAAAGAGAGAGGTTGCTGAGACACAAGTGTATAAAGTTGTCCATATTTCTCGATCTTTTGTACGGAGTCATTATCTACAAAACGGCATGCTACAATGTCATTGGACCGGTGCCCAAGGTTCAACTAAGGTATTCTGGAGAGACTTCAGCCCAACTGACACAAGCTCCAGGGCCTTCTGCGGACCTAATAAAACAATCGTAACACTTGGATAGGCAATGGCCAATTATCTAAGCATTCTTAGCAATGAAGTGTTCTAAGTTCCTCCAATTCGACCCTTCCCCATTTTGCACAGTGATAGCTTATCCCAATTCTTGGCAACCCAACCCCGACGAGTAGTCCAATAGCCACACAAAGCACTCCCTAGCACTTGCCTACAATAATCACAAGGCATGATCATTCGATCTAGGCATTCTTGGCCGAGATCTGCAATGGCCTACGACTGCAACCCCGCTGCCTACATCTTGTGCGCCAATCGTATAGGTTTGTCTGCCTGCTGCTAAGAACCATTTAGAGTCACCCCTGTCGTTTCCCAACCACAACCATGGGATGGATTAGCTCTTTCGGTTGTCATTGCCACATTCAGCTATCAACATCCCTTGTCGCAGCAAGACTAGAGGCGAAAATGATTGGTCATCCCAAGAACACGATTCTTGAGCCAAAAGGAAAATTGGCTAATTATGGACAACATGGACAAGGAGGCAAAAGTTAACCAAGAGATGCACAACAGTCTAGAGTGGTGGACCAAGGCCAAGCTCAAGTGGTTAGAGCCTTGACATCCCCTGGATAGATGAAAGGATGACACATGGGCCTTGTGGCAAAACCCATTTTAAGGGAGGAGGAATTGATGTCATCTTCTTAATGACCCCCATGGACCGTAGCTTGGCTAGGCATGGATATGGAGGACTTTGGGCAAAGGTAGTTGCATAGGACTAGAAGTGTGGAGGAAAAAGGCTCTTGAAGCACCAGTGCGCATTCAGTCAACGACAATAACTAGAACTACGATGCAACACACGACTAGACAACAAAGTAGATGAGGACTATTGTGCTTTACCCAAGGCTGGCAAGTGCTAGCAAGGGCCACACTCGAGCGTTACAAAGACAAACGTCAGGGCGAATGGAGAAGACATAAGGCCGTTTAGCTGACAACGTCTCTAAAGAATGGGCAAAAGCTTCTAAGCGATGACCATGAGAGACCATTGGAGCGTCAGTCAACTAGCATAGGGCCCTAGGCTGAGGGACCAACTTGAGCACAGGCCAAAAGACGCGCCTACCACTCGCCACTTCTACATACTGGGCAGTTAGAGCCAAATAAAGCCAATTCCAACACCTCTTGGACAGGCAATAGTTGATCGCTTGCCCATAGGTAGATTATATAAGACCATGCCCTATAGATATCTGGGTACATCCAGATGCGCTTAGTGTTGTATTGTTATAACCAATGTATCCAGGCACTATTAGCAAGAAGTGTTGAGTTCCTCAAATGCCTACGCCACCTGCTCTTGAAGTTGTCGTGGTAACCGTAGCTGCTCAGAGCAGCTGACCAATGCCATTTGACTGAGCACCATCCCTTCCGTCAACCCCAGCCACGGCTGGAACCTGCATTTCCATAGTAACTGGTAAGACCCTGCCATCCTCTCCTACTTGCCCCACCCATTCCCCATTTTGTATGGCAATGGCCTAACCCACCGAGCCGCTAAGACCATGTCGACAGAGCCCTAGTTCTTGGCAACCCAAACGCACCAATTCGCCCAAGAACCACCAATACCACTTCCTATGGTCATCTGAGGGCCTGATCATCCGATATTAGCATTCTTGGTCAAGATCATGGAATCTCGTTTCGATCCATACCTATCTTCACGTGGCCATTATGGCTTACAACCACCGTAACCTTGTTGTTGGTGCTACCAATGCCCTATGTGCTAATCCCACATGTCGTGTGTGGCCTTCCTCAAGAGCTCCTTAGCAGCAGGGCCACCAACTGATTGTCTACCTTTTATTGACTACTGTTGCGGCAGATATCAGGAGCATAGCTGCATAGGTTGCCACTGCTTGGGACTCTGGGAGCGCCCAACAACGAGCTTGGAGCCACTAGCCACTGACCTAGTAGGGGCTGTATCACCTACTCCTCTAGAAAGTTATGCATGTATGACCAACTAACATTGCTCACACAATGTTCTTCAAAAATGGAAATGAGTTCTTTCACGCTCAAATGCTATCTTCTATAGATAGATAAACCGAAGTTGGAAGGCCTAAGGCGAATGTCTAGTGTGTCAACCAAAGATGTAGCAAACAAGCAAAGGAGGAGCAAAGGTAAGACGACTTACGGCGGAAATAACTTCAAGTCCCCCAAAACAGACATCTGATATACCATATAGCGGTGTCAGAACCACTATCTATGATGGGGCATCGAAGAGCTCCAGCATTTTAATGGTTCGAGTTCCACTTGCACAAATTCTACTCAGTTAAGTTAAACTACACTCGTGTGCTTGTATATAAAATTAATTTCCCTCTTTTTTCTTTTGTTCCCCTCCCTTCTTATTTCTCCTCTCTTCTTCTCTCTTTATCTCGTCTATTGGGAAGGGACTGCAGCCTTCTCTGCTCCAATTGAAAAGAACAAGAGTCGCTCTCTTTCTTGCAAAGGGAAGGGGCTCCTTCTCTACTACCATGGAGAAAGGCATAGCCCTCCCCTCACGTCTCTTTCTCTCAGTCGTTCTACTCAAAAAAGGCTGCCTATCACAACAAAGAAGAGGCAGAGAAATCTCTCTCTATCTCTCTCTCTTGTTGACGAGACCTCAAAGTCTACTTTCAAAGCTTGAGTGCATTTTGTCGAATAGAGCTTGAGATGAGTTCAATCTGGGTAGTATATGAGCCCACAAGAGTTGGGTGGCGCAACTCAAGCTCCACTTGGCTCCCTTGCAGCCTTACTTCTGTTTATCTATAGCACGTTCTGTTTTGACGGCTCACTTAAAACAAAGTTCACTAGGGTTGTTTCCCTCACGCCAAGATTCATGATAGGGGATATGAAGTCAAATCGTCCATGTCATTTTTCTTATTTTGAGGGGATGTTGCGGGAGGTATTGCTTAAACACAGATCAAGTCCTACTCGAGAGAAGAACCACCCACATATCACTCCAATAGTCCGCAATAAATAAAAGATAACCGTCATTCAAGAAAAAAAAAATATTGCAACATAGCCCGAAAGTTCTTGAACTAATGTGCAGGCTATGATCGAGAAGATGCAGTTAGCTACGAAATAATGTCTACCATTTTACAAGAACAAGAGGCTTGCTTAGACAAAGCATACTAAGTTCAACAAAAGCATTTGCCTAGTCCCCTTGGGTCTCAAATTATAGACAACCTATACTCAACGTTGGTGCATTCTTGTGCAAAACTAGATGACGAGTTACACTTTTGAAAGGAATGAAGTTATGTACTTTATGGCTTATGCAAAACCAGATGACAAACGACACTCCTGAAAGAGGGAAAGTTAATTGTGTACTTTCACGATCTTCGCATGGCACATGTGCATGTACTTCAACTTTCAGCATCGTCATCTAAATGTGAACTCATATTCTCACCTCCAACTGTTCGCTTGCTCATATTTGCACGCTGCACTAGTGTTACAAGTGATTGCACCACTTCAGACATTGGCGGACGGAACTCAGGCTCCGGCTGCACAAAAAAAAAAAAAAGGACAAATTCCCATGTTTAGATGGCACACAGCGTTGACAGTCGGAAAACGTGGAAGAGTACCTAAAACTCGGACGGTCAAGAGCTTGTTTGATCTACCATGAACAAATACAGTCAATATCACCAGATCAGCAGCAAGCTTACAGGTTGAAATTGAACTTTACCAAGAAAAGTTATGAACTTGATATAATTTCCATGACCTAGTTCAGCACAGCAGGCAAAGCTCTATCTGTCTTCCAGAAACATCCATATGTATAGATGGGACAAAACGTTGATGGTTGGAAAAACGTGGAAGAGTATCTAAACTCAGATGGTCAAGACCTTGTTTGAGCTACCATGCAAAGATACACTAAATATCACCCGATCAGCAGTAACCTTGCGGGTTGAAATTGAACTTGTATACTTGTCACAACCCAGTTCAGCACAATGGGCAAAGAGTTATCCACTTTCTAGAAACATCCAAGATGGGGAAGTAGTGCTGTACAAGGACTTATTTCATGTCATCCAGGCTTACAGGGAGCACTCTATTCACTTGTTTCCTGCAAACATTTTGTCCAAAATATAGCAATCACCACAACCTAATGACCTCAGCTGAAACTATCCATCTAGCAAAAGAATCCTAATTTTAATTTTGGAACTATCTCAAAAAATCTTTACATCAAAGTCTCCATTACCATTTGGATGTAAGATCATGTAGATAAAATAGTTGTAATACCCCAAAAAATTTAGTCACGTATTGAAGATTGTAAGGGATCTTCAAGAGCTTATAAAGGGGATTATTAAATACATAGTTGTCCTGGTTCCTAGCCTTTGGGGAGTTGAAACCGAAACTGCTAGGGGCCAGGTTGGGATCCACCGAACCAGTGGCCCGAGCCCAGGAATGGGTCGGTTGTTACAGTGTTGAACCGTTCAACACTCGGACCTGGGGTCCCACACATGCAGACACGTGTGCCTTAAGGAGAGTGGATTGTAACACTCTAAAAATTTAGTCCTGTGTTGAAAATTGTGAGGGAACTGTAAGGGCTTATATAGGGGTTATTAAATAGATAGTTGTCCTAATTCCTAGCTTTTTGAGGGTTGGAGCTGAAACTACTAGGGGCGGGTTGGGATCCGCCAAACGAGAGGCCCGAGTGTAGAAGTGAGTCAGTTGTTACAATAGTGACTCTAAGGACAAACCATGTTCGAGTACAATCAGGTTCATATTCTTAGATGAGAAAAACTAAACACCACAAGTAGACCTATGCAAGCATGCACATAAGAAGTGAAAAAAGACTGGATAATTGATAATGTTAACAACTACAAGGGGAAAATTGTCACCTGGACACATAAGGCAATCACATCGGCAAATCGAGAGAGTGACTTCACAGGATAGAGTTCCTTCAGTGCTGGATCGACCATTTTTGTGAGAGCATCAATATCATGAAGTTGAGGTGTGGCCCATCTAACTAAAGACTGCTCATGCCTTGGCCTTGAACTGCAAGAAAAATTATTCCTGTCAGCTGCGCTAGTCAAAGTTAACTTCTTCCCTTGAGACCAATGTCATTCGAAATTGCACATTCTCAGCTTATTTGGCTCTGAATCCACTGCTTTGACTTTGTTAATGGACTCAATTTGCAATATTCCATGACAGAAATATGACTTATGGGAACAGAAACAACACCCGGTAAAATCATGTTAATCTTTCACATATCAATACCTCTAGTGGAAAAGGAGGGGACCTGGAACTTTACACCAGTCCTGTAAATACCGTCTTGTGAACCGAATAGTCAGAGCTGTTGATTCGTTGAATTGGCTGATTCAGCTGAATCAGCTCCAGATAGGCAAGGAATATTTTAAAAGTCATTTTCTAAAAACTTTAAATGGAAAACATGTACAAAAACAATAAAAAATAAAAGTTCATAAAATATATTAAAAATAATTGAAAGTTGAGATGTAGTACCCTTGAATTGGCCATGGAATCAAATCAGTTTGCTGTTGACTAGATTTGAATCGGCTACTTCAGAGTTCAGACTGATTCTGACAACACTGGTTTGCACTGAGGAACAATCAAATTCTTACCCTCCTAGGATATTGACTGTAAACTAAGCTCTGAACAGTTTCATCCTCATAAAGATCACTTTTCCCATTTGACACCAAACAATGACATCGTGCAATAATGAAACCATTGAATCTTGACATATCCAACTGAACCTAAAAAAGTATGCTTTTCATACACATATATTATGTCATCTAGATACTAATAAACTTGAGACACAAAGGGGTCTACGCTCTGCAACACATTATCTCACCAATACCAAGAAATGACTTGCAAGGTCATGAACATTAATGGTCACAACATCAAAATCAATGAGTTTGAACTGAACTGACCTGTCAAATGGCATTCGACCAGTCATAAGCTCCAACATGACCACCCCAAAGCTGTAAACATCACTCTTGAGAGTGTATTCACCAGACATTGCTACCTCAGGTGCACTATATCCAGAACAAGAATGCTGATGAGAGACCTGAAAAGGGAGAATATGTGAATGGCTCTCCTAGTTTCAGATGGCCTGTTAAAATTTTGCTTCATTAGGTTCTACTAACTAAGAGTGAACATGATCATTCACTTAAAATACGATCATAAATAAGACCTGGTGATTTGTGCTTGGAACAAGGCTAGCCAATCCACAGTCTGAGAGATGAGGATTCAGATCATTGTCTAGCAGAATGTTGGCAGATTTGAGGTTCTTATGTATGACTGAAGGAGAGCAGACCTCATGCAGGTACCTAAAATAAAAACATATTTTAGTTTGAGCAGTAATCGTTCCACAGTTGTCACAAAAATCATGATCAAACAAGCAAGCAAAGCAAAATAGTTATGATTTCAGGAAAAGAAAAGAAAAGACAATCAGCCTTTATATACAATAATGGCCAACTCCATCATGCTATGGTAAAGCTAAAGGCATATGTTTCTTATGCAACATCTCTTACAGATAATAAGGAAAAAAAACATTATCTCTCTACTTTTTTTTCTTCAATGGAAGTAGGAAAACATGACAGCCAGATCTTTGGTTGTTCCAATTACAAACAATTACACTTTAGATGCTTGCAGAAACTTTTTTAAAAATAAAGTCCACAGCATTTGAAAGAGAAAAGGTAACCATGTTATGCTCAAGAATCTTAATCACTTCTCACACCAATTCTATTCAAACAGCAAACAAAAAACTGTACAGGAAATAACAAATTTATCTATTCGAATGGGTGCACATCAAAAATTAGACAGGGATCACTTGCAAAGACATCAGCGGCCTCTAGGTTAGCTTCCAACTTACTCCAATGCCCTAGCAGTGCCAAGAGCAATCTTAACACGAGCATTCCAAGTCAAAGGTTTAGTGTAATCGACAACAAGGTGAAGGTAATCATGCAGCGATCCATTCTCTTGAAACTCATAAACCAGTAAATATTGACTATGTTCACAACAGTATCCAACAAGCTCGTTGATGTTTGGATGGTGTAACTGAGAAATGCTAAAAACAACTTCCATGAAGTCATCAGGTTCTTGATTTGGTAGTGAACTTGAGTCAACCTTTTTCACAGCGAAGACCTAGAACATTCCATTGAAAAAAGAGTTAAAGAAGTGACATGAAATAAGAAAAAGAGCATTTTAAATTTGTCAATAGAAAGAATTAACATGAACAAGAAGATATAAGAAATATTTAAAATCACGAACATACATACCGTGTGGGCGAAAATGTGTTGGTTTTGAACCATGACATACTAAAGTAATACACAATTGGTGTATGAATCGACCTATCCGACATGGACAATGTAAAATCTGTTTGCGTAGTTAGCTCATGGCATGATCTGTCCTATACAGATAATGATCTTTACACTATAAGTTAAAGTTGGTATCAGATCCGGTTCAACACTCAGACTTAGGGTCTCAAACACATAGACACGTATGCTTTAAAAGGGGTGGACTGTAAACTCTAACTATGAGAAAGTTTAGCCTCCTATTGTAGATCTTTAAAAATCTTCAAGGGTTTATAAGGAGACCACTTAAATGATTAACTGACTTGGTCCAACCTTTTCTAGTATAGAAACCAAAGCTACTAAGAAGTAGGTCTGGATACGCCAAACTAATAGCCGAGCCCGGTCTAAGAGGCATGAAACAAAACCACACTAATAGCTGCATTTCATAGAGCTGTATATTTGCAGAAATATAATTTGTCACATGGATAAAGATGTGGATGCATTCAGCATGACATGTAATTTCTCAAAAATTAGGACAGAAGGACATATCTATGCACACAAATACCTAACTATGCATGTCCATGTGTGTATATTATGTCTACATATATTAGATGAAAATTATTGTGGATGAAATTAAACAATGATATGGGTTATAATAAAATCTTAAAAGGAAAAAAAAAAGTGACTTAAGAAGACAATCAAGACAAGTTAATGAAGAAGTACTGACCCTATCCACAAAGCACCTTGGTGTGCCCAAGGACCTCATGTTTGATGTGATGCACATGCCAAGCAAAATGTCCATGTGACAGACTATAATTATAAGCTGATTTTGATACACCTATGTTGAAGCGAGAGCAGTTATAGCCCTTTTCTCAGTGTTTCTTCTTTGTAAATAACTCAAATTGCATTACCAATTTTGAATTTATGAGCATTAAGCTAAACATTTGTTACCAACAATGATTACAATCCTCATACAAGAACATGGTGTAAACAGAAGTGCACGTGTATGTTCTTGCAAGCAAGCACACACTTCCATAACCACTACTATTGACTGATCCAGCAACCTCTCTCGTTAAAACTGATCCATTGAAAGTGTGAAACACAGATTGTTTGGTGGGAGAACACTTCTGCGATGCATCCTGACCTCTGAAGTAGCATCACAATTTGTTGAATCATCAAGGCCTCCAAAATCATTTTTACACGACAGTTGCATGACGCAGTTGTTCTTTACTAGATAATCCACACAAATTATATAAATGCACTTGCATACAGACAGAGTATGTATGTGTGTGTGTGTGAATGAGTGAGTAAGTGAGAGAGAGAGAGAGAATAAATCTTGAGTTAACATCAACTAAGGAATGCATCAGTGCCATGCTAAATCACATGGGTACTGGTATGGGTTCGGGTACGGATATGGCGACTTTAGAAAATGTAGTACGGGTATGGGAAAGTGTGTGTGTGTGTAGATACTAGATAGATAGATAGTTGAAAGCAAAATTTTGAAGAACTTGCAATTTTGTTGCTTTGTAAGCTTTAAATATTTTAAGTCTGTTTTAGTAAAGAGATAAACTTAATGGACTTGAGTAGAAACTTAAAAAAGTTAAAAGATGGGGAAAAAAAAAAGAACAAAAAGAAAACATCGCAGTCCCCTGATGCTCTCTCTCTCTCTCTCTCTCCATGGGAGCAGGTATGCTCTCCCCAAACCCTCACGATCCACTCGCTCTCTCTCCCTCTCTTCTCTCTCTAAACCATCCCTTCCCCCCCCTCTCTCTCTCTCTCTCTCTCTCTCTCTCTCTCTTCCCCCCCTCCCCTCCCTCTCCCTCTCTTCCTCCCCCTATGGAAAGTTGGAAACCCTCGCCCGAAGTTTTTTCATTTTCATTTTTAACAGAAACAAATAAAATAAAGTCATACCAGTGATGTGTCCCCTTACCAGCATCGCCGAATCGGCATACTGACATGGGTACAGGGACAATTTTCCTGTTCTCATATGACTTAGGTACCATGAAATCATCAAGGAAATAGACTCCTAGAAGCATGATAATTAAAATAATCAGAATAATGCTAAGGGAAAGGATACCTTTCCGTCTGCAAATTGGGCCTTATAAACACATCCAAATGACCCCTCACCAATAAGATTGTCCATACTAAAGCTGCCAGTTGCCATCTGCAGGTCCGCAATAGAGTGTACTGATGCATTTACTGAAGTCATATCAATTCTCTTGACAGTAACATTTCTTTTTGGAAGGTAATCATTCTCAAATGATTTATAGTGGTTAATAGGTGGCGGTTTAAGAACTTCTGATCGTGATGGCTCCAATTTCATTGGTGTTGTTGAAGCAGAAGATTCTGTGGATTTCATTTCTACAAGACAAACACAAGTTCTGTTATCTCCAAGCAATGAAAATATTAGGAAGGACAAGCACAAGAGTCTTCATCCAAACACAATTTCATTGGAATTGAAGAGTCTTCTAAATGACATGGGGATTCATTTCAAAAATCAACCAAACTTTGTACTGAGAATACAAGTAAATTTACCTAGCCACAAATTATATATTACACAGCAAATAAAGCACATTAAATTGAATTTATTTATATTTTTAAGAAATAAATACTAAAAAAATTAGTATAATAAGAGTATGATCTACTGCAAGCAGAAGAGATTTTGCATTCCTCAAGTTTCATGTCGACATTCATGAGCACTGAACTTCTGACAACAAATCATCATAAATCTCAATATCAGGGTGCTATTCCCACCAAGCTCCAGCAAGTTGAACAGATAATCGAATCCAGCACCTCGTACATGAATTGAAATAGAGAAACAAACGTCATGCAAGAAATAGACGGACAGAGGAAAAAATACAAGGAGGCCTAGGACAGTTACTGACTTAACAAAGAACACAAACATAAAGATGATTCTGGGCTTTTAAATTACCATACATGCATCATAAACCCCTATTCCCAAAACCATCCTCTGGTACTCCTACTCATCTTGCAGTAGGATCAGTAGTGGCCTAAAACTTCTATTACAGAATATGCAACCAAATGCACCTAGCTTTTCATGGAGGATGCTGTTACCAGCCTATCATTTACATGAAGAGAAGTAGAGAACTTGTAAAGTACATCAAGATGAAAACGAAACATACAAATAACAACATGGAACCAATGACATCAGCTGAAATATAGCATAAAAAATGAAAATTCCCCAATTCAAACCTAATGCAGAGGCATGTATTTGGTTGCCTCTAATTTCGTTTGATCCAAGAAGGCTAAAGGGATGGTCCTCATTAAGCTTTTCTTCATCAAAGGTGCTTTTAGATCTCCTCCTCCTTAATATAAAGCATGCTACTACTGTTCCGAAAACTAAAAAGGCTATAACGATTCCAGCTACACCCCCGCCACTTAATCCTGATTTCTTTCCCCTTGCATCCCCACTTGTTGGGCCACCGTTACCACCATCGGTGCCAGGTGGTGATGATATGCCCCAAGAATTACCATCTCTTCTGCAAAAATTCACAACAGCTTCACTGTCTTTTGATAGTTAACTCTTATAAGAAAAAGAAAAGAACAGGATAGCTGGAGATCAGCTTGAAGTTCCATTCCAACTACTTTTGGACTGGATAAATGGAACAGCTTATTGATGACTATAGTAATACTTACTGGAAGTTTTTAATAGTTAATAACTGTGGAGGTATTGCACCGCTGAAATGGTTATTTGCAACATTGCTGAAACCAAAATCAGACATCTGATATTACATAACCTCCTAGCTTTCCCTAGGAAAAGTTTGTTCTAAACAATCACCAACTTACAGGTTTAGTAGGGGAAGATAGGTAAGGGCATCAAGGGAACCTGTAAACTGATTGTTTTGCAGATATCTGTGAAATAAGGAGAATGATGTTATATCAACCTCGCTCCACCAAAAAAAAAAAAAAAAACATTGGACTTTCTGGTGATGAATTGCTCACAGTGTAGTAAGGCTTGAAAGGGAGCTGAATGTAGATGGGAGATTTCCAGACAAATTATTGAAAGACAAGTCCCTGAAACACAAACAGAATGTAATTGCTGGTACATTACAAGGACTATTAAAAAAAATGAAAAAGGGAGAATGGCACCAGAATAATTTTTGCACATGATAAAGCAGCAAGACTTTCAAGAATTATAGCAAGTAGAACACATTATTCTATCAGTTGATATGTTGATGCATCAAAAAAATAGACGCAGCAAAATGATAAAGCAGCAACACTTTCAAGTAAGAAACAGCCACTTTTTGTTTTCTCAAACTGTTGAACTTTTGCTTTTGTCCTTCCCAATCATTTAAAATTCACCAAAACTTTCCCAAAAAATGCCACTTAATTTTAGACCTTGGGGAAATAAAATTCTCTGACATTATTGAAACCAATATCCTTTTTTTTTGTTCAATAATGACTCAAATAGTGTATATTATAAGGAATTACTTTAAAATAGTGGTTGTGAAATTTCTTGCGGTGGTCGGTGGCAAAAAACAAAAAGATTAGCAGAAGTGGGAGTAATTGCGTCAACTACTGCAAAAGGAGAGAAGAAAGATGAGTGGGGAACTGAAGTTGATTTAACAGATATTATGAAGCAAACTTAGATATTCTTAATGAATTCCCTATACATGTAACCCCGAAACTTAGTGTGACATGTGGGTGAGGCCTACCCATGGCCTGAATCCACATGAATAATGCTTCTCACAAATGCGTACTTATCTAAGACTTTTACTGCTCTCAATGTCAATATTGTCCTTATGCATACTTGATAATCAAGCAATCAAAGTATATGTATTATCATAACATTTTACAATGCAGTATCAACTATCTCATGATAAAGAACAAATAATTGCATGCAATAATACATATATAAAAGCATACAACCTTGACATTGACCTGCCTTCACAGTAATAAAAGAAATGATTAACACAAGGCAGCCACTTTGGTGGTATTACCACATCTCGATCGTATCTTTCACTACTTGTATGATCAACGTCAAGAAATAAATATGCATGGAATGACAAAATATGTTGAATATAGTAAACTTGCATGCATGACCATACTTTATTCATGTAAAGAAAAGAAAACCATCCGCAAGCATTATACATAAAAACCATGCATAACACTGGCACTGAATGAATGACCAATTCTAATTCTCTACAATTAACCAGTTAGAAAACAACAAAACAACACAAACAAGTTTTCTAAATATGAACTGGATTAAAAAAAAAAATTGGTATGAAGCCAATCTTGAATATTCATGAATTGGTCACAAATTGGCTTCGTACCTTATGAACCAATGCAACATTGTACGAAATCAGTTCTTTACTTGATGAACTAATTCAAATACTGCCCAAACAGGTTTATGACTCCATAAAATGCAGATCTTTTAAGAGAAAAGATTAGGACCAAATTATCAAAATCTGACTCTAGTTACAGTAACAGAAAAACACCACTTTAAACAAGTCATTATGTTCATAAGAAAAAGGTCAATATCCGCACTAGAGTTTCATCAGCTTCCCAAAGCTTATACTGAGGGAAACCATCACAACCGAGCAATCAAAAATAGTAAAAGAAAGATGTACTGAACAGAGGCTGAGTCTCCATAGGCATTCAATAACAAAACACCATGACAAAAGTCGAATCAATTGAGCAACTCACTTGCTTCTTGCATGAGAACAAGAGAAGAATCAACTTACAATTCAGTGAGTTTCGTAAGCTTTCCGAAAAAGTCGCCCATATTTTGAAGTTGATTATGGCTAAGATTTCTGCAATCATACTGAAACTCCATAAATCTTACTGTGATTGCAAACGAAGACAGACCCCAGACCAAAATAAAGGAAAAAGGGAACAACAATGATGACACTTACATGTATGTAAGATTGGTCATTAGTGAAATTGAGTATTGGAAATCTCCAGTAAGGCTGTTTCCAGCAAGATTGCTGCAGAATTATCGGATAAGCAATGTACCAAGACTGGTTATAGGAGGTAAAAAAAAATATATTCAGCTTACATTTGCTGACAATTTGGAGGAAGTTGATAAGGTATTTGGCCAGTGAGGTTATTGTTGTTCAAGTCCCTGTATGATAATTTATGGTCAGATCTAGACTTCGGGGAAAAAGGAAAGGAAGAAAAGAGGAAACCAAGGAACGGAAAGTTAGAGGCTCACAAGTTAATGACAGACTTTAAACCATCGAGGCTGTAGCCCAACGATCCACTTAGTCCAAGACCAGATAGCTTGCTGCTCAAGCCCAAATAAACAGAACACACATATGTAACTGGTGCCTTGCATCAGACATGTCATAGTACACGTTAAAATTTAAAACACATGAATACTAAAACATTACAGCTCAAGGTCGTCTAGATCTTTCTTTCTTTCTTTCTTTTTCCTTTTTTTTTTTATGGTAATTTATTTTAGGAGAATTGCGGAAATTGAAGAACATTAAACAAGAAATTTTTTTACATTTCTGTAACCGCAGATCCAGAGCAGGTAACGCCCGTCCAAGATTGACCACAAGGGTCGCCTTCGCTTAGACTCCATCCAGTTAGCTGAGAGGGAGAACCAAGAATATTATACCACGTGTTGAGAGCAGACACTGCATGAAACAAAATGAACACAAAAATTAGTCAATGAATTATTATAGTTCCTTTTGATCCGAACGAGTCATTGAGCGGAATCATCCAACAGTGAGTAGGAGCAAGACCGAGGGTTTGTTCTAATTTAATCAAACCGAAGTTCCCAAAAATCATAAGAGTCCAGTTTGAGGCAGAGAGGATATCCTTCTCTTTTTCCCAAAAAAACAATGCTAGTTGTACCAATATGGTGCTATTGCCATAGTTCGATCAGTCGCCGTTCCAGACAATCATGTCGAGCTAATCCGCAATGAACTTCTTATCTTGTTTTTGCCCTTATGATACAATTTTCAATTCAGAGACCGTGTTTTCCATCTCTAAATGAAGCAACTTATACGAATCAAGGAATGCGAACTATGTCGACATCCTTGCCACTTCAATCTTAATCCTTGAGAGGAAAAAATAACTAACTTCAAAAGGCTACACAAGCAAGGATGCACGTGGAGAGAGAGATAGAGATGCTTTTGTGACGATGTAGTGGGAAGAAAATTAAAAGCTCTCACCATCCGACTGATCTGTATCACTGCGAACGGAGGCCAGATTGCACAGCAGTGTGTATGAGAATAGAGCAAGAAACTTCCACATTCCTCTTTGCCTTCTTCACAGTCACTCCCTTGCCTTCAGGCTTCCCTAATCTGTCATCGAAAACTCACGTAAAACAAGGTACTGCCTAGGTGGAGTTATGCACAATCGGTTGAATGACGAACCAAACATTTGCTTCCGCCTCCTTCCTCTCTCTCTCTCTCTCTCTCTCTCTCTCTCTCTCTCTATTGTTCCAAGCAGACAGCCGTAAGAAAGCTTGTGAGATCGCCAGCAGATCGTCACGACTCACGATTCCTGAAGGAGAGAGAAAAAAGAGGGAAGGAGCGCACTGACGTCATAGTACGAAGGAGGACCGAGAGTCGAGAGGAAAAGAAGCGGGTGTCACGTCCGGAGCCGCTCCCGTGAGCTGCCAAATCTCTGTGGCACAATGGTCCCACATCCCACCACTCTTTCGTCGTGGCGATGACCGATGAACGGCCACCATCTCAGTCCATTGATGATTTTGCCGGTTGTCGGTGCTCCGCCGCGACGGCATCAAATCTAACGGCCACCAGTTTTACCCCTTCAAAGCGCCTAACTTTTCTTTTAAAGCTGTCCTTTGACCACAGCAACTAGTAATACTTGTTATAGTGTTTCGTGATCTTTACCGTGACCTTCTAAAAAGCCTTATTTTCAAAACCTTGGGCCTTTACCAAGGCCTCTGAAACGTTTTGGAATATAATCTAACGTGTGGTTGTGATAGGGTAGCCTTTGGCCGCTTTTGTAAATTTTGTAATTTTGTTCATTCTTAGGCAATAAAGGTGGGGGGCTTGCCAGCGGAACCGTACGAACTTCTGTCCATTATTTATCCAAATAATTCAGCTGTGGCTAGTAAGTTACAAGGACGTTTATATCCTTGATGGTTTAACCAATTACGTTCCGCATGGTCTCACTTTCATTTATCTGCTTCCTTACAATGCAAGTGTCCTGATAATTTCTCTTGAAGCATGAAGCGGAAAAAATGAAGAAGTATATTTAAACTCGATACGTGTGTGTCAGGAAACATATTTTAGAAATATTCTTTCTTCTAAAAACCACAGTTCAATAAATAATCTTTGGAAACTTCAACGCGAGGCTTGCGTTCAGCGGTTGACAAGAAAACAGTGGCAATATATTTAAAGAGGGAAAGAAAAAGGAACAGCGGACCTTGTTTCAGCACGTAGGTATTGTTGTTGAAATTAGGTGCGGTGACTTCTCCGGAAAACGTTCTCCACCAGACGACTGGTAAAGGGTATTTCCTCGTGTCACGGCGTGGGAGGTGAGAGGGTGGGTGATGGTGGGGTTGTGACCGACTTATGGCTGGAGGAAGAGGGGAGAGAGATGGGCGAACCCCCAACACGTTCGCGGTGTGCCTCGCATGCTCTCGCTTCAGTCCACGCATTTAAATCTTTTCGCCCCTTCTCCGTTCTCACTCGTCCGCCTTATCTCTCGAGAGCAGAATCCAGACCCTGCCCATCACACGATTCACGACTCTCACGACTCTGCCTCTGGGAGGCAGCAAATGCACCTTGCAGCCTCGCCGGCATTACCCTCCAGCAATGTCCGAGAAGGTCGGGGAATGCATCACTTCAAGTATCTAGGCTTAAGATTTGGTCGAGATTGGTCGTCGAGAAGATTATCGATACCCTGATCAGGATCCAAGTAGCTTCCAATGACAAGAGTCGTTACCAAACAATAGAATATATACAGAACAAAAAATGAAGGATGCTCAGCATCAACACAAAATCCAGGACCAGCAACTATTTGCAGCTTCTCCCGTCAAAAACCGGAAAGCAAACAAAGAAGCCCTAATATGTGGCACAAAAAGACACAAGAAAAACTTGTTCAACACTTGTCAACCAAATTCACCAATCCTATCAGGATGCCTGTATTGCAGAAGATGACTTTGACCGCCCGAAGCAGGAGTGCCCTTGTCAGAGATGTTCACGCAATGAATCAATTTATTCAGTCCCGTGCATCTCTCAGGCCATGACCTTCTTCCCTCCACGATTCCTTTTAACCTTCTCTTCTACCCTCTATTGTTAGTAATGACAGTGATATCGCTGCTACCTTGGTTAAGCAATTCTCCACTCCATGTAAGGAGCACACATTCCCCTGTGTCTGCACCTTAGTCGGTAAAATCTTCCTTGAACAGCCTTGTAATATCCGAAATTTACCAAGTGGGTAATTCTCTTCTTTTTTTATTGATTGTCAATAGGGATAAAAAAAGGAAGCTATATCCATTGAGCCCAAAAGGATGTATTTATGCAAATCTTATAACAACTCGACCCATTCCGAGGGTCGGGCACCTGGTTTGATGGATCCCAACCTGCTCCTAGCAGTTTTCGGTTCCAATCCTAAAAAGGTTAAGAACCAGGACAATCATCTCATTAAACCCTCCTTTTATAAGTCCTTGAAGATCCCTCACAATCCTCGATACGAAACTAAATTTCTGGAGTGTTACAATTCACCCCCCTTAAGGCACACGCGTCCGCGCGTGTGGGACCCCAGGTCCGAGTGTTGAACCTGCTCTGATACCACTATAACAACCGGACCCACTCCTAGGCTCGGGCCCCTGGTTTGACGGATCCCAACCCGCCCCTAACAGTTTTCGGTTCCAATCCTAAAAAGACTAGAAACCATGACAATCATCTTATTAAAGCCTTCCTTTATAAGTCCTTGAAGATCCCTCACAATCTTCGATACGAGACTAAATTTCTGAGGTGTTACAAATCTGATACTTAAAAATGCATAAAATGTCAATATTAGGGTATGAGGGTATATATAATTTTTTTGACCCCTTGAAATCTATTAAGGAAAATCAGATTTTTTAAAGTGCATATATATATATATATATATATATATATATATATATATATATATATATATATATATATATATATATATATATATATAGAGAGAGAGAGAGAGAGAGAGAGAGAGAGAGAGTACATACCGGATAGCCAAACGGCGTTATCGGAACATGATGTCAGTCCACCCAGCAAATATTTGTTTGTTTCTTCATTTAACACTCGAATAATATGAAAGTAAATATTTGTCGGCTAGTTCGAGGGTCTGCGTTATATGTTCCATTGGCTAGTTTGCTCGAAGGGCAGATGGTGTAAGGCCCCAAAATATTGCACAGTATTGTGCATGTTTTTAGTATTGGGCTCTTACCTTCCTAATCCAGATGTCCTGGAGAAGGTTAATGAATAACTCGAATTCATAGTGTTTCAGGCGATCATGATGGTTTCACCCTACCATGAGGTCTCCCGTAGTGTGCATGTGCTTATGTTTGCACCCATCTAGGTCATAATATGAAACGGATAAAAACTGACCACTTAGGTCAACAATTTAGAGCCTTATATATAAAAAAGCAGCTTACCACATGCCAGGGATTCAACGTAAGGTGTAATAGATACATTAAACCCTGCAGGTGGTTGTGTGACCTGCCACTGTCCTGAGTAAGAAATTTAAAGGTTTAATGAGTGATCAATCGAATGTGATGCAACTAAGTGTATTGTGAATGATTTGATCGTTCGAGTTAATGGTAACTAAGTGAATCCATGAAATTATATTATGATAGTGAAACTTATTTGACGTTGAGCCTATATGGTTTTTGTGATGTGCTTAACAAAAAAATATTTCATTATGTCAGGGTAGTATAGTGTACTGAAATATAACTAATGCACACACTAAAGTTTATAATTCGGCTAGTTATCTGTCATACTGCGAAAGTTTGGCATTCCGTCGTTCTTTTATTTTCAGATCAAAATAACTTCAGGCAACAGACAGATCGAAAGGCATAGCTCACATCTCACTGGCGAAGATAATTGCTTTGTGTGTGCCGGTGCGACATTTCCTTTTATTTATTTGCTTGCTTTTGATTTTGTGGAATTTGAGTCTGGAAAGAAAAATGTAATCAGGCCGTCATGTCTGACTCGCACAAATAGTCTTGTTACATTTATGTTTTGTCGATAGTAAAAATGAACTGCCAAAAATTGGTGTTACATGTTTGACCTATTTTGATTGAGCGTTTGACACATTCCTAAGTTTTATTTAAAAAAAAAAGAGTGAAATTGGGAGCGTGACTATTTATGGCATTTATGAACTTCCTCTCGTTATAATGGCTTTGTCTTACATTCTCCTGGTAACTTCTTGTGTCATAATAGCCGGTATTTATTTCTTAAAAATTTACATCGAAATCTGAGACATAATTGACCTCACATGTTTCCCGTCAAATAACTATTAGGATCACAAAAAGTACATTAATAGGCTATATAAGTGGTAGGGCACAGAATTTATCCTCAAGTTAAAAAGTTTAATTTGTCCTATTTATCCCTTCTCTCTCTTATATATTCGGGGCGAAACTTTAAAAAGTAATCAAAGAAGGTGAATATTCATCGGGATAAATGTTCTTTGTATCCCCAAAACGAGGTGAATGCTCTCCATATTGAGGCTTGACCTTTTCACATAACTTTTTATGCTAAAAGTAAGAAGCCGAGCATGTTCAAATTCACTTCAAAATTGCTCCTCCCAAAGTACACTACTATGAAAGCATTCGCCGCCTTCTCCTTCTGCAATGCTTTATTTTAGCCCTATGCATACACGCCCAAAAGAGAGTGGGGACAAGCGATTACCGCAAACAGTAACAACCTTTTTGCAAAAATGAAATTTGATCCGGCTAGAAGGCATAGCTGGCCCTAAATTAAATTAATGTCATCACAGAGCATTATTTTAGGTCGTTTTAGATGTAAATGCAATGTTACTAAACAAGCCTATGCACGGAAAATCCTCAGTTAACGACAGTCGACAAGCAGTTTCAACAACTACCAGCGGCATATAAGATGATAGCCTTACCTTGACAAGAGACACTAGGGCTATTCCTTGTGAATGAAAATCGAGTATGCAGAAACCTATGCTAATGAGAGGCATTAATTAAGTTGACTTCCTCGAAAAAGGTATTAAGTTGACAAAATAGTCCCATCTCATAAAAATAGTCTTCACCTATAGTTACTTTAGCCATGCTTGGTCAGATCAGGCGCTAAAAAATTTTAGTTTAGCAAATTCCTAAAGAAAGAAATAGAAAATGTTGGCAACGGAAAAGGCATGTACGTTATCGCGTTATTCTCAAGGCAGCAGATATTGTATAAAAGCCTAATTGTGAAAAGTACATGAAAGAAATTCACATTTGACGAAGAAGTTTTGTGATGAGCCAGAAAGCATCATCCTTGGCCACGTATTCATCACTGAAACCAAAAAAAAAAAAGAGAGAAAGGTTATTGAGATTATCAATCATTTCAAATGTGTAGGAAGCTCGCGAAGGAAGACCCATTCCCCAAAGTTCGAGACTTGCCAATTATAGTGGAAATACTGCAATCGAAAGAAGATTAGGATCTCGTAAATGGCCCCAGGAACCAAAACATCCATTCTGGACAGAACTTTCTTTTTCAAGGAAAGTATTGATGTTGATGCAAGTTGAAAGGAACGTTTATTTGTTCTTTTTTCACAGCTCGACAGGAAGTGGTCATACAAAACATCATTACATAGTAAAGGGCTGAAGAAACCACTCCATGACTTTAAGCAGTGATTCCTCCGTGGCACTTGCTATAGAAGAAGCAGCAATTATTTCCAGTGGCACTGCTTGCTTCCCTTTATGACCATTTCTAAGCCCCCAGGAAGGCAGGTCCACCTTTTATTTGATAAAAGGGCATGACGTGGGCTTAGGCGGAGGGAGGGGAGAAGCATAAAAAAGTTTGATAGATATATCAACAGTGTCCCGAGAACATCTCCAACCATCTGTATCAATACAAAAAGAGCAAACCTCACACCCATTCATCAGGTGCATGAGTTATAAAAGAAAGCAAAAATAAGCCCGATAACTGCCATGCTATTGAGCTTGATACATGCATCACCATGAACCCAAGAGCCTGCTCTCTCCCTCTCTGTCTCTCGCCCTAAGGGGCTTAGGGTAACAAACACCCTATTTGTTTGGAGGGAAAGAACAATCACTCATTTGTTTGGTTGACTAATTAAAAAAATGGAAAAGAGAAAAAGTTTGTTTGATTGCGATGAGAGAGAAAAGAAAGGAGAGTGTTGTAAATCCAATCTCACCAAAATTGAAGGTATTGAAAAAGAAAGGAAATGGAAGAATTGAGCATTTCATTTCTTTCCCATCCCTTTCTCTTCCTTTCCCTTTAATTTTATTTTCCTTTCCTTTCCCTCCTTTTCCCTTCCTCCCTTTCCCTCCAACCAAACAGGCGTAAGGACAAATTGACTCTCCCTCACTTTTATAATTCACATAAGGTCACCCAGTTCCAACGAGGCCATCAGAAGTGCAAACCCTAATCTACAGCAGACTCACACCATATATGCTTATAAGGCTGGGAATTGAACCAAGTAGCTAGAGGGTTCAATTGGTTCAACTCCGTCAAGCTCATCTCTCTGGTCCAGTAAGTTAACAAGCCCAACACGAGCCAACTTGGTGTATTCGCTCAAGCTCCCCTTATCCACTCATTAGTCAAATGAGCTCACTCATAATCCAGTAAGTAAAGCTCATAGGACTAGCAAAAAAGAATTTCCAGCACCAGATCGAGAACGTACAGAAGGATATCCTGAAAAAAAATAAGTAAACTGAATTGGAATGCTGAATACCTGTTAACCATGGTAACTACAAATCCTTGTTTGAACTTCTAATATGGAAACCATGCTACTACATAAACCACAAGGAATAGCAGGATTTTGATAAATAGAACCACAAAATATACATTGGAGACTTCCAAAACCGCTGGAGGCAGAAAGAAGACGTTAACACACTTCTAACTCGTAAATTAAGGATTTCATTAAGCAGCTGACGAGTGTCTGAGGCTCTTATCAATCTGCCTTCCGTAGCACAATGAATCACTCAGTTCAGCAAGATGTACAGGAGAATGTAAACTCGTAGCAGCAAAGAACAAGTCTTCATCACAAGAAATAGGGTACTCCTGTTCTTGGCCCTTTCATTGCATTGTTTTCCTCGGTCTCTGTGAAGAACTTCACCTCCCTCTCCTGAAAAATTCAGGAAATAAAACATGACTTTAAAAAGACAAGAACATCAAGAAACCTTTTAGAAACCTATAGAAACAAACGATGTAGACTGAAGTGTTAGATACCAAGGCAATAGGGCTCGCCTACAGGCTATGTGGGACAAGTGAGACCAGACAACTCTAAATGATCAACAGGAAATTTAAACATTAACAGAAAATAAAATAGAAAGAAAAGTTGATGATCAAATGATAAAATCATTAATTGGTGCAGTGGTTGGCCTTAGGCTGTTAGGAAACACAGTCAGCAACTCCCCTTTGCATAGGGGAGTACGAACCACGAGATTGAGATTTTACGCTGCCAGGAGTGTGACTAAGTCTCTGTATGGTTTCCTCGTGTTAAAAATGAAACACATATTATGGCTCACTAAGCTAAAAGATCAAAGACTAATCATATAAAAAACTGAGAACCTCATAACATGCATTAACAACAGTAAAACAAAATTAAGTATTTATAGGAATTTAACAGCACTAAGACAATGAACAAGTTTGATGGCCCACTCCAGGATAGCATTACCTGATGCTGTGGAGATTACAATCAAAGAAGAGGTGAAAGAATCTGACATACATGTATCTGTTTATCTTAAAAAAAAACGGGTGAACAAAGCAGCACCAAAGGGGTCCGAGTGTCTTCCAATCAATGTTGAGGGAGAATATACCCTACCAACGTTCCTCATTGCTCACAACTAGAGATTCAAAAATCATTGCTGTTTGCTGAAACTGCTCGTAGGACTCCCTTCTGATAGCCTCCAAGGATCTCAGCCAATTGGTGCGGAGGGGAAGAGGAAGGGAACAAGAGGGAGAGAAATCTACATCATACTAACTTGCATTAGGGCTAATCACACCCAAAAAAGGATTACAGCATAACGCAAAGCAGGTCCCTACTAAGGTCCTAATCCCATCTGACTGAACATAACCGGTTCCTAATAAACCCAAACATAACTTAAAACAGTACTAACAGAGCCTAGCGTATTACTCCCATTTCGAAAAACACCTTGTCCTTAAGGTGTGAATAATGGAAAACGAGATGTGATGCCCTCGCTATCTTCCCACGTTGCTGGTGCATCTTCATTTGATAGTCATTCGATAAGCCATTGGTGACGCCACTTGGCATTCACCTTACCTTCCTCATGATGATGTGTCGAAAAGGTGAAAGGTCAATTGCTTCTTTTAAGATGGGAGCAGATTCGATATCTTCAGCGGTGGAACTGTTGGTACAGAGCCTTAGTTTGGATACGTGGAATACCAGATGTATAGAGCTTCCCTCAGGATGTAGGAGCTCGTAAGCAAGTTTACCTACCCTTTGGTTGATTTTGTAGGGCCCAACATAACGAGAGAGCAGTTTTTGCTGTCCAGCTCCTCTCAAGTGCGTGGTACGCTGTGGGGGGCCTCTTCACGAATACCCAAGCGCCCTCTTGAAACGTCACTTCTCTATGGCAGCGATTGTATTGTATGACCATGCCATTTCGGGCTGCAGAAAAATGTACCTTTAAGTCCTTCAGGATGACATCTCGGCAACGTAGCTGGGTGTCTACTGTGTCGTCTTGTGCGGTGCCCGGCAAGTAACAGTGAACCGCAGGTGGTGGTCGCCCATAGACAGCCTCAAAGGGGGGTTGTATTTGTGAAAGTGTGCCAGCCGGTGTTGTATGTCAGTTCTGCCCATGATAAATAAGCTGCCCACGCCTTTGGAAGCTGCCCTACGAAGCATCGGAGGTAGGTTTCTACACAGCGATTCACTACCTCTGTTTGTCCATCCATCTGCAGGTGGTAGGCCGTACTCATCTTTAGTTTTCTGCCTTGTAAGTGGAAGTACTCTCCAAAATGCACTAAGGAACACCGAACCTCAATCACTGATAATGGGCCGAGGCATGCGGTGTAGCTTCCTGACGTGTTCTTGGAAGGCATGCGCAACAGTCTTGACTGAGAAAGGGTGACTCAGAGCAATGAAATGTGCATATTTGGACAACCGGTCAACCACCATTAACACCACTGATTTCCCGCACGACCAAGGTAGGCCTTCGATGAAGTCCATCAAAATATCTTCCCAAATATGCTCGGGAATTAGTTACGGCTGCAATAACCCAGCTGGTCTCTGTGTTTCATATTTGTTACGCTGGCAAATATCACACCCTTTAATATACTCTCGAATTTGTCGTTTTATACCTGGCCAAAAGAATGCAGTCCATAGGCGGCGACATGCCCCTTCCACCCCTTTGTGACCTGCGTCTTTGGAGTCATGGAAATGTACTATCAGGGTACCTGGCAAGTCTGTGCGATGGGTATATAAATGTGATCCCGGAAGTATAGATAAGGAGGCCTCCATTCATATCCGTATTTGCGCGTGGAGTCATCCTCCACTGCAGTGCGAATGCGCTGAACCCAGACTGTGGTGCCGTGTGACTGAACTATCTGATCCCAAATCTCACACTGTATAGAAATAGCAACAAAAAACTAACCAGATGATTCTCACTTACCTCTTCTTGACAGTTCGTCTGCGGCGAAGTTGTCCCTACCCTTTCGGTGCTTGATCTCAAAATTGAAGCTAATCAGTTTTAATACCCACTTTTGTACCTCAGGGAGCAAAGTTGCCTACTGTATAGCACAGGCTATGGTGATCTGTGAAGACTACAAAGCGTTGCCCCAAGAGATAGTGTCGCCAACGCAACACAATCAAGACGATAGCAATCAACTCGCGGACATAAGCTGATTTATTGTGGAAAGTAGAGCCCATGGTGCGATTGAAGAACGCAAGTCGCGAGTAGGTGCTGGTTCTGGCTTAAAACAGCCCCAATGCCAATGTCGGAAGCATCGGCCTCTACTTCGAATGGGATATCGAAGTTGAGCATTTTCAGTACCAGTGCCAATGTGATCGCTTGCCTTAATGCCTCAAATGCCTTTTTTGCTTGGGGACCCCAATGGAACCCGTTCATATTTGTCAACTCTGTCAACGGGGCTGCTATGGTTTCAAAGTTACGTACAAACCGTCGGTAGTATCCTGCCAAACCAAGGTGACCGTGCGTGGTGACAGCCATTCCTTTACTGCTGCCACCTTATCTGCCTCCATCAAGACACTGCCTCGACTAATTACATGGCCCAACTAAGTAATGTGAGACATGTTGAACGTGCACTTGGACAATTTGGCGTGCAAGACATGCTGCCTTAAGAGAGATAAAATGACATGCAAATGGTTGAAATGTGCCTCCTCGTCTGCGTTAAACACCAAAATGTCATAAAAAACGACAAGGACAAACCTGCGTAGATAAGGCATAAACACATCATTCATGAGAGACTGAAATGTTGCCGGCACGTTGGTGAGGCCAAAAGGCATTACATGCAACTCGTAATGGCCATTGGGCGTGAGGAAGGTTGATGCAAGATGAAAGCATAACCAAATCATGTAACTGGATCTAATGATATATTTTTTTTTAGTACTTGTAAATGGATCCAGATCCGCAATCCATCCCTTCCTCTATATAAAGGGACGTTGGTTCATTTTGTAGGGATCATCAGTTGAAAGAAATGAAATACAAGTTTTCTTTTTCTCTATTCTTCTTGTTTGTTTGATTTTTGCTTGAGTTTTTAGTTAGTTTAAGTTTAGCTTTAGTTTAGTTGTGAGTGCAGTTGGAAGATCCGTTAATCTTGATTCTTCTTGCATCAAAGGCGGTCTTTGGCATGCCTCTAGTACTCTGATTTGATGGTAGCCGGCTCGCAAGTCGAGCTTGGAAAAGAACAATGCTCTTTGTAACTCGTCCAAAAGATCCTCCACGACAAGAATGTATCGATCCTTGACAGTGATGGCGTTGAGGGCCCGATAATCTAAGCAGAATCGCCAACTTCCATCCTTCTTACACATGAGTAATGCTGATGAAGCAAATGGGCTCCGACTGGGCTGAATGATGTCTTGTGCTAGCATCTCTTGTACTAGTTGCGTGAATACCTTCCGTTGGAACGAGTTGAACCAATAGGGACATTGCTTGACAGCAGTCGCCCCAGGCTTAAGGTCGATCCTGCGGTCTCATGAGTGCTGCAGCGGCAACCCGTGAGGTACTGCAAAAACATCAGAAAACTCACTGAGGAGTGAGGATAAACGTACCCCATCTATCGTCGGTGTGCTTCTCGATTTTTCGTTCGGTCCTGCATGAGTCGTCCTGCCTGACTCATGAGTAGGACAAGGTTTGGGGTCGCTACCCTCAACATCTTGCAACTAGTCATTTCCGTAGCCGCTGGTCGTGTGTTGGCCGATAATGTGAGTCGACGGCCATCACGTTGTGTAAAGTGCATCCGCATGCCAACAAAGTCCCACACCACCTCGCCAAGCCCCTATAACCAATGCATGCCCAAAACAAGGTCGATGCCTACCATGGCTAACGTGTACAGCTACACAGGAAAGCAATGGCCTTGAATTTCCAACCTTTCTTTATTGCAACATTCTTTATCCCCTACCACCACATCAAACACAGGTTGTGTATCGATCTTGCAACCCAGTGCCTTCGCAGACTTCTCACAGATAAAGTTGTGAGTAGAAACTGTATCGACCAGCACACTCACCAATCTGCATCTGAGTCGTCCTTAAACCCACATCAATTGAGGCACCTCTTTTCCTACTAGTGCGTGCAAGGAGATTTCCTCAAACTGTTCTTGGTATTCCACAACACTTCCTTCTAGTGTATCTTAATTCTTAGAAAGTGCTGCATTATAGTCCACATATATCGACGGTCCAAAGCGAGCCATTATGGCGGCCACCAGTCCCTGCCAATCGGGTCATCCTTGTTGCGATACCAACCATCGAAACCACCGGATGACAAGCCCTTCAAAATTCATAGCAGTGACTTACTTTCATGGTCTCCAAAATTCCTTGGCACTCAAAGAACTGTTTGGCCTTGAAGATCCAACTGAGCAAGTCATCCCCATTGAAGCGAATGCCAAAGCCACCACTGGCATCTGGCTACTGTGAAGGCAGAACGGTTCCCACCATGCTGCCGTTGCGTGGGTGGCCGTGGAGACCCATGCCCGACAGTGTGTCGTGGCCGGCGCCAGGCGTGCCAAGGAAGGAATAGCCGGCGACAGCGTGAGAGGGTCGCAGGTGGGCCGGGCGGAATGCGGTTAGATTGGAGGGCGTCACGAAGGCTGGCGGTGACAGCGGCTTGGATGGCGCCTGTGCAGGGCTTCGGCGTTGACCTGTGAGCGCTCCATCGTCGACATCTTTCCATATCAAAGAAGACCATGATTTTTTCATTTATAATCTACAAACTATAAAGCTGAGAGACCATAGCATCACTGAAGCAAATGCTTTCTCTCATCTTCCAAAAAGGTAATTTGTACAATTCTTCTTTCCCAAACCTCTTGTCATCCCATGCTAGCTCTGAGCAGCATGACATGAAATCAGTCCTGCCTAGACTCAAAAACCAATTCAAGTTTTTGGATAATTCAATGATCAGATGACACTAGCAATGCCTCTCAGTTCCCAGTAAAGAGAGGAATCAATGGCAGTAGCTATGTCTGTCCTTTGTTCACAACGCTTGTTCTCTCCTCCTGCCTTTCAGATATGCAGGTCTGCTCATGGCAGCTTCTCAGCTGTAGGCACCACTCTGGTATGCATAGGCACAGTATTTTGTAAGGCTTTATATTGTTCTTTATGAATAACCTTTTGGTGTACATGGTGAGGAAGCTGTTTGATGAGATGCCTGAAAGAAATTTTGCTAATTACGATGTTGCATTAGGTGGACATGTGAGGGTTGTTAAATGCAATGACAAGAACTAGGACCCTAACGTTGAACAACGTTCTGTTAACTTGTCACCTTTGTGGATTTCAGATAACTTGCCTTTGGGAATCTATATATATTCATTAAAACCTATGCAGATTTTGGATAACTTCCTCAAAATCAAACTGTTACCTTTGTGGATTTTGGATAACTTCCTTGCATATTTAACATCTTTTCTTTTTCCCTTTAGCTTGTCTCCAGCGGTCCATTTTGCTCTATCCATAACTGAGCAATGGAAGGCCTATCATTGCTATCAAGCAGCCTTGGATCTTCAAGAACTTTACACATGATTCAAAATTTATTACAGAATATAATATCCACATTTGCACAAGATCTTCTATTACATGCACACGAAGAATCAGCCCACTTGTCACTAGAGAACATCTGCCTCAATGGATTTCTTTGTTTGATGATACCATGCACAGTCAAAAGACTCAAAACATCTAAAATCAATCTAGTTTGGGCATGTCGAATCGCTTTATCTATTGATTTTTTTATGAGAGCCACACAAGCATGATCATAAATATATTTTCTGGCCGGAATCCCTAAATATTGCCAGAAGAAAGTTGAGGATTGCTGGTTGCCGGAATCCCTAAATATTGCCAAAAGAAAGTTGAGGATTGATTGTTGCATGGCACAGGCGGTGGCAGCAGTGAGGGCTTCAATTGTGTGCAGTAATGTGCTGCAGACTGGAGTAGGTTCTCTTGCATCGCCGGAAGTGGTGTTGTCTTTTGTGTGCAGGTCTGGAGCTGCAGACTGGACCAGGTCAGCATCACCTAGTTTATGTGCGTCGTGATTTCCATTACGCCTGATGGCTGCTAAGCAGAAAGGGGATAGCTCAACTGAAAGTGTAACACACCCCAAAAATTTAATCATGTATAGAAGATTGTGAGGGATCTTCACGGGCTTATAAAAGGGGGTTATTAAATATATGGTTGCCCTAGTTCTTAGCCTTTTTGGGATTAGAGTCGAAACTGCTAGGGGGCGATTGGGATCCGCCGAACCAGGAGCCCGAGCCTAGAAGTAGGTTGGGTTGTTATAGTGGTATCAGAGCCGGTTTAACACTCGGACCTAGGGTCCCACACACGCGGACGCGTGTACCTTAAGGGGGGGGGGGGGAGTGAATTGTAACACACACTAAAAATTTAGTCTCAAATTGAAGATTGTGAAGGAACTTCAAGGTCTTATAAAGGGAATTATTAAATAGATGGTTGTCCTGATTCTTAGCCTATTTGAGGTTGGAACCGAAATTGCTAGGGGGTAGGTTGGGATCCGCCGAACCAAGGGCCCGAGCCCAAGAATGGGTCGGGTTGTTTCAGAAAGGATGGATTGTATGTCGCAAAAATCAGATCATTTTCCTATCCAGGTCACAACCATTTGCTTGACCGAGGACAATTACCTTCGTTGGTTTGCAGCCATTATGATGGGAATTGCTGGTCGTGGCTGGATTACCTACATAAATGGAAAAAAGAAACAATCTACTGAAATTGATTCCTATGGGAAACGTGGTATCTTGAAGACAACTAGGTCAAAACCTGAATAGAATAATGCTGCTCTTCTTTTAGTTTATGTGGATGACATGATAGTTACAGGTGATGATGAAGAAGAGGTTACAGGGCTCAAAAAGATGTCAATTTTAGAGTTTGATCTCAAAGACTTTGGAAAGTTAAGATACTTCCCTGGTATAGAAATGGTTAGGTCAAGTATTGGCCTTGTCATGAATCAAAGAAAGCAATGTTATCACTGGCGTATCGTATCGCATATCGGTCGAGCCGACCGATACGCCATGTATCGTAACGTATTGTATAATTAATTTTTTAATTTGTAAAAAATATTAAAAAATTATAAAAAATACAAAAAAATAAGAAAAATTCTAAAAAAATATGAAAAAACAAGCAAAAATCAGAAAAAATCAAGAAAAATGTATGTAAAGGAACATTCATCATTCATGTATATAAAGTATGAACTATGAAAGTATGAAGTATGAATATGAATAACAAATTCCAAAATAAGAAATCAGATATTCAAAAATCAAAATAACATACTAAGCAGCCGAAGAGTATTTGATTACATCACAATTCATAAGTTCAGAAGTCAAAACATATAGACATAGTTATCATCTTTCATGATTCAACAAAAAGCCTCGTCAATCGTCATCTGCATCATAATCTTCATTCTTCATTCTTCATTCTTCATTATTATCTTCATTTTCTTCATTAAGTGTTTCTTCTATCCCCTCTGTTGCAAACGGAATGTCACCAAAAAACCCTCCCTCTCCAAGCTTCCCGCCGTGCCCTCTACGAGAAAGAAACCTTTTCTCGCACGCAAAACTTGATGCAAATGAGGAAAATCTCTCCCTCCCACGTCTCTTGAAGTGTTTAGAAACAAAAAAAGAGAGAGAGAGAGAAGAGCGTATATACAAGAAGACGCAAAAAAGGGGACGTTGGGGCCCTTTTTTAAAAAATTTCCCCGTATCGCACGATACGGGCGATACGCCTACGATACACAGCCATATCGTTTATCGTAGGCGTATCGTATAGGTCTTTAAGACCTATACTATACGTATCGTACGATACGCGTCCGTATCGTACGATACGCATCCGTATCGTACGATACAGATAACATTGAAAGAAAGTACATTCTTGACTTGTTGAAAGAGATGGGGAAACTTGGCTGCTAACAATATCCTACTCCAATGGATTTCATAAGATCAGTATTAAAATGATAAGTTGCTTCATGATTGTTGAAATAAGAATGTTTATGTTTCTAGGTGGTTTTTTGTAATATTAAAGAGTTATAAGATCTCTTTAATATTTTCTTTATTTTAGATTCATGTAATTTGTAAATCTTTTTTCTACCCTAATCTCTTTATAATAGAGATTAGGGTTAGTGAATTGGATGAGTTCTTTTTCTTCTCAACTCTCACGTCTTCAGCCCTCTCTCTCTCTCTCTCCACGTTTCAAGGCTGCAACATGGTATCAGAGCGGGACGTGACTGGCGACGCAACTTGAACAGCCGGCGATAGGCTGCAGACGTCCGTGAATCTGGCGACGTGACGTGAACAGCCGGCGACCCTCCTTCTCCTTCTCAGGTTATCTCTTCCACCGTCTTGTTCTCCTTCCTCTTCTTCTGTCTCTTCCTTCTTCTCTTCACATCTGTTCTAGTTGATTGATTTCCAGCAACAGAACTAGGTGGAGGAATCTATTCACGCTAGGAAGTATGCGTGAATAGACTCCAGTCGTCTGGACTCTTATGGGTTGATGTGGTCTATGATCAAGGCAGCCAAGTGGAGGACTGCTCTTTATGATTTTTTTGTGGTAGTTTACGTTGACTACATTTATCTGATGTCGTTATCCATGATGTGTGAAAATTAATGTGTGGTACAACTGCGTTAGATACATAAATAGATAAGTTGTTGGTTGGTTAAGACTGGATTTGCTTGTTTCCTGCTGAGATTGTGAGGAGGAGCTCGAGACACCCTGTTCTGTCCTAGCTCGAGCTGCCCTGCCCTCTTCTGAAACAGCCTGTGACAGGCGACAGTCCAGCTTCTTGCCTTGACAACGAGTGGACCTTAGGGTGGGCATTTGCCCCCCATATTTTGGGCGTCTGTAGATAATCATCCCAGCAAGCTTCATCCAAAATTCAGCTCGATCCGAGCTCTGAATGAATTTTGGCAAATTTTAGAAGATTCAGCCCTGTTCTGGTTTTTTTTTTCCAGATTGCCGTTTTTTGTTGGCCGTGGGTTGCGGTCAACAGTTGGACAGCGGTTTGCCTGCTCTTGTGCATCTAACGTGGCTGTGTGGGGAGTTTGGTCTTGCTGATCAGTCTCTTTTTCACTATATATATATATAATTTCTCTGTGGTGGTTGATCCCTTGTGGATAAATTTGCAATGGCTGAAAATTTCAGGACTGATTTTTCTCATGAGGTTAAACGTGGAGAAAACCCATTCTCTTATGGTTCTACGGTAAAGTTAGATGGATCTAACTATGAGATTTGGTCTCGTGTGTTTATGATGTCAGTGATTGGACATGAAAAAGAGCACGTTATAGAAGAAAATGAGTCTGTCGAAAAGAGTGGAAAATATGCTTCATGGAATTGAGATAATAATATTGTCATGGATCATAAATAGTGTGCAACCACAAATCGCATCAACTATTGCATACTATACCTCGGCCAAACAAATGTGAGATTTCTTGAAACAAACTAACTCAAATGACAAGAATGTTAGTAAGATATTGCAAGTAGAGGAAGAATTACTTAATTTGCAACAGGGTGATCAAAGTCTTGCTCAGTACTTCGCTTCCCTCAAGTCCATCTATGAACGACTTAAAGCATTACGTCCCCCATGTCCAACATGTCATAAAACTCATGGTGAACAGTCTATGGTTGCGAAGTTTTTACAGGGTCTCTCTCCTGAATATGTTGTAGCAAAGGCTCAGATGTTGACTGGAGCAGAAATCCTTGACCTACCCGACGCCTACAACAGACTCAGTCGTCTTGCTGTGACCCTTTCTCAGCCCTTTAGTGACTTACAGGCTTCGGCCTTGGTAGCCTCAGGAGGTCGTGGAAGCGGTTCATTCAGGGGTAGAGGCATTGGTCGTGGGTCAGGAGGAGGTAGGGGAAGATTTCAATGCACCTATTGTGGTAAAATAGGACATTTAGAAGACAGATATTGGGATAAACATGGTCGTCCTTCCGGTGCATCTCTAGGAAGAAATGTTGCATCTAAGCAGGACAAGAATTCTTTACCATTTCCTATTGGGTCTGTTCAGACAGCTTTATCAATTGTAGATAGGTCTTTATCTCCTTCTCACCCTGAAACAGTGACAGTGAGTATCAACAAGTCTGAGTATGAGGACTTCCTAGCACTCAGATCTTCCCAGCCGTCGGCCTCTACAGTCATGATAGACAGTGCGATGTCTATTGATAGTGTCTCACATGATACAGGTACTACTTGGATTATTGATTCCGGAGCATCGAGTCACTTTTGTAGTAAACATTCTATGTTTATTGTGCTACACATGTTGCCTCAGGCACGTCATGTGAAACTTGCAGATGGTAGATGGTCACCTATTCTAGGTTATGGTGATATCAAGATTTCTCAGTCTATGACCATTCTTAATGTGTTATATGCTCCTAAATTCCCAACAAATTTGTTATCAGTTGGACAATTGATTAATGACTTACACTGTCGTGTTACATTTGACTATGGTTTATGTTCATTTCAGGACTTGCAAACTGGGAAGATGATTGGTGGAGGCTATGAGAAAGGGGGCATCTACTTCCTAACGGATCCAGTGGGTATTGCAGCATCATCGATCACCTCACTGTCCTCCTCTTTCCAGTGGCATCTCAGACTTGGTCATCCATCTGTCTCCAAGTTCCGTCACCTTCTTCCTCAGCTTTCAATACCAGAGTTGTTCCAGTGTGAAGCCTGTCAACTTGGCAAATACACCCGTAGCCATTGTTCATCGAGTCTTTGTCCGTCCAGTTGTAGACTATTTGATCTTCTTCATGCTGATGTGTGGGGTCCTAGCAGAGTTGCTAGTAGGTCAAGATTTCGGTATTTTCTTGTCATTGTTGATGATTATTCTCGAGTCACTTGGGTCTTCTTTTTGAAGGAAAGGTCTGAAGTAGTATGTATTCTCAAAAATCTTATTATTGAAATAAAGACACAGTTTGGTATTCTTGTTAAAAACATTCGCACTGATAACGCCCTTGGGTTCAAAGCCTCAACCTTAATGAAGTTTTACTCCTATAATGGCATTTTTCCTCAGTTTACTTGTCCTAATACCTCCCAACAAAATGGAGTAGTTGAACGTAAACATCGCCAACTCCTAAATGTGGCTCGTTCCCTAATGCTTCATACCAAGTTACCTGCACCTTTTTGGGGAGATGCCATCCTCACGGCCTGTTACTTAACCAACCGTTTACCCTCATCCTCCATTGACAACAAGGTTCCCATTAAACTTGTGCATCCACAACGACCTTCATTTCTAGTGGCTCCCAAAGTATTTGGTTGCACATGCTTCGTTCACATACTTGGACCCACACGTGATAAATTGGGAGCCCAAGCCATTAAGTGTATCTTTATAGGCTACTCCAGAAACCATAAGGGCTACAAATGCTTTGATCCCTTAACTCAAAAGGAGTATATCAGTGCGGATGTCACATTCTTTGAGTCTCAGCCTTATTATAGCTCCTCTTCCATCCTTCCTGAGATGCCACCATCACCAGACCCACTACCTATTCCTCCTATTCCTTTGGAGTTGTTTCCTTCTGAATCTCCTTCTACTGTAGTGTCCAAGTTTCATGATCCTCCGCTGGTCTCCACACGTCGACAAGACCCTTCTCATAATCCTTCACCAACGGTTTCTCAGGAAGTAAGTACATCTGAAGTGCATAGCCCTAGTCATTCTGATCCCTGTCAAGACTTACCTATTGCTCTTCGCAAAGGCAGGCGACAATGTACTTTACATCCTATATCTCATTTTGTGTCTCCTGATGGTGTTGGTAAAAATATGCAACAGTTCATTCAAGCTCTGGCTGCTCATACAGTTCCTACGTGTCACCAGCAGACTTTATTAGACACCCAATGGAGACGAGCTATGCAAGATGAGATGGATGCCTTAGTGCAAAAAGGCACTTGGGAACTTATTGATCCTCCTTCTGGTTGTGATATTGTTGGCTCAAAGTGGGTATTCACAGTGAAATATAATTCTGATGGTTCTATGGAACGATACAAAGCTCGATTGGTTGCTAAGGGCTACACGCAGACCTACGGTGTGGATTTCTTTGAGACCTTCTCTCCAGTTGCTCGGTTGGGAACCATTCGTCTTATCATTTCTGTGGCTGTCCACCATGATTGGCACATGTATCAACTGGATGTCAAAAACGCCTTTTTGTACGGTGATCTCGATGAGACTGTCTATATGCAATAACCACCAGGATTTGAACGACAGGAGGAGTGTGGCAAAGTGTGCAAGCTGAAGAAAGCTATTTATGGACTCAAGCAGAGTCCTTGTGCGTGGTTTCACAAGTTTTCCGAGGTAGTCTCAAAGTGTGGCTTTGTGAGATCTCCTATTGATCATTCTCTGTTTATCAAGAAGACTTCCAGAGGTATATGATGCAAAACTGTTTCTTTAAAAACACTTTGTGACGAAAGATCTTGATCTACTTCGATACTTCTTGGGAATAGAAGTTGCTCGCAATAAGGAGAGTGTTGTTCTCTCTCAACGGAAGTATGTTCTTGATTTATTGCAGGACACAGGGATGCTAGGAGCTAAACCGGCTAATTTGCCTATGAATCCACGTATACACCTTCATGATGACCAAACAAAATTAGTGGATTCTAGATCTTATAGATCTCTTATTGGAAAACTACTCTATGTTACTGTGACAAGACCAGACATTAGTTTTGCAGTGGGAAAGCTAAGTCAATTTATGGAAAAACCAAGGAAAGTTCATTGGGATGCTGCTTTGATGGTGGTGAAATATCTGAAATCGTCTCCTGGCAAAGGCCTTTTGTTCACAAAAGGCAAGACTCTGGAAGTGGAAGCCTATAGTGATGCTGACTATGTTGGCTCAGTCGAGGACAAAAAATCTACCACAGGATTTTGTGTATTTGTGGGAAGCAACCTCATATCATGGAGAAGTAAAAAACAAGGCGTGGTGTCAAGATCTAGTGCAGAATCTGAATATAGAGGTATAGCTCAAACTGCAACAGAAATGACTTGGGTTAGATCCATGCTATCTAGCCTAAATGTGTCACTTCCACTTCCCATGAAGATGTATTGTGACAATCGTGCAGCTACATACATTGCTAATAATCCAGTTTTCCATAAGAGAACTAAACATATTGAGGTTGACTGTCATTACATTCGGGATCTCGTTCAAGGAGGAACCATTGCCACTATTCATGTCCCTTCAGAAGACCAGGCTGCAGATGTCTTCACCAAAGCTCTCCCTATTGGTGATTTCTCTAAATGTTGTGACAAGCTGAGCATGTTTAATATGTATGCTCCAACTTGAGGGGGAGTGTTGAAAAAAGAATGTTTATGTTTCTAGGTGGTTCTTTGTAATATTAAAGAGTTATAAGATCTCTTTAATATTTTCTTTATTTTAGATTGATGTAATCTGTAAATCTTCTTTCTACCCTAATCTCTTTATAATAGAGATTAGGGTTAGTGAATTGGATGAGTTCTTTTTCTTCTCAACTCTCACGTCTTCAGCCCTCTCTCTCTCTCTCTCCACGTTTCAAGGCTGCAACAATGATGAAGCTAAAGGGAAACATCGGAGTGGTTAGTTGGGATTACCTAACTCTCACTAGACCCGACATCACCTTTACCGTGAATGTGATGAGTCAATTCATGCATGCTGTTACTAATGCTCATTGGGAAGCTGCTGAAAGAATCTTGTGCTATCTGAAGAAGAATCCTAGTACGGGCCTTCTATGTGTGAGACAAGATCAGTTGAACATTAAAGGATATTCTGATGCTAACTGGGTTCACTGCATTGATACAAGGTCTACCATTAGTTATTGTGTCTATTTGGGAGGTAACTTGGTGGTGTGGAGAAGTAAAAGGAAAAATGTTTGTTCCCGTTTGAGTGTCGAGGCTGAGTACGTGCTGTCGCCATGGGAGTTTCTAAAATTATTGTGGCTAAAAGTGTTGATAGTTGATAGCTATGAAGATATACTGCGATAATAAGTCAGATATAAATCTTGCAAACAATCCAATGTTACATGATAGGACCAAGCATGTGGAGATTGATCCAAGCATGTGGAGATTGATCGACGTTTCATTCGTGAGAGAATTGACTCTGAAGAGCTTGTCTTACCATATATGAAGTCTGATTATCAAGTTGCAAATGTGTGAACAAAAGCTTTGTTGTCTACTCAGTTTGAGAAGAATGTAAGCAAGTTGGGCAAGTTTGAACCCAACTTAAGGGAGAATGTTAACGATTTTGTATCTAGACGGGTCGCTGATCCAAACCCGACCTGTCAAACTCTTAAGTGTGGTGACTGTCGTCACTTAAGAGGGGTGTTTTTAACCCTAATTTGTTTTTTAATGAAATTAAGAGTGAGAGGACTGCAGCTAGTGAGCGTTGTTCATTCACCTCTGTCGTGTTTTTTCTTTCAGTTTTGAAGGGTTTTCCATATTAAATCAATGTTTCTCCTCTTCTTCGATATCCATAATTCTACACCTATAAATTGGAATTGATCATTTTCATTCACCCTTGTGCACCATTGCCATGCTTGCAAAACAATATAATTCTACCATAATCTTTAGAAAAAAATGGAAACCTAAGGTGACAAGGAGAGATCTCATACTGCAATCTCCCAAATACAACATTCATGAAGAGCTTCAATCTAATCATTCATAAATTCAAACAACTTCCTGGAATTGGTAGTTTGATAAAATGTAATTGATCCATCACTCCTCATTCATAGCAGCTAAGAATGACTGAAATTCTATGGGAAAATTGTCACCCCACCCATTTTTCAATTGGATGACGAGAACATATAGAACAACAAATCGGGGACATGAGACAAAGTTGAAGAAGTAGGTCTTGAACATGAACCGTTGGCAAGATCAAGGTTTCTCTCCCTCAACAAGTGTGAGTGATACCCTTGAATCTACTTAATGCTAATGGGCTTTCTTGGGAGACCAACTCCGAAACTTATGTAGCATGTCCTTGTTGTTGTAGGCACCTGTGGTAACAACCCCCCTCAATACTAGCAAAGAGTTTTGCATTCAGCCATGGTTAATAGACCCTAACCATTGGTCTTGATCCATGACTCTCTTCATAGCACTAACCAAATTTCAGTTCATCAAAAACAACATTATGCAACATTTTCACCGATTTGCGAACAGGGTTGTATCACTGGCACCACCATCCTTTATACTCATCAGCATAACCCACAAGCCTATACATGAAAGCTTTGTCTTGAAATTTAGGTGTCTAGGATCCATCAATATGTACATAGCGAGCACTTCCAAAAACATGCAAGTAATAAAAAGTTTGATGGACGCCAAACAATGTACAATATTGAGTTTTATCTTCAAACTACATCATATGTAATCTGATGATCAAATATACGACAAGATGAAATGCTTCTACGTTATAAGGAGATGAGGAGATCAGTCTCATGCATGCTCTTTGCACTTTCAAGTTCAACAATGTGCTTATGTTTCTGTTTAATAATCCCATGTTGTTAAGGTGTATGCATATAAGATACCATCTATACAACACAAACACTTCTGAAAGATAGAAGTACCATGTTGAGATGACACGACACTGGTGCTAGTACTGCACACTGCTTGGACGTGACAGACTTAATTTTTTGTAATTTTTTTGATATATTTTTTTAGTTTTTGATCTATTTTATAGCATTTTTTCAGTAATATATATTTTATAAATGTAAACAATGAATTTATATGTTTATTGGCTTAAAGTCACCCCGCCATCTAACCAGGACCATCTGATATAGCAGGATGGATGGTTAAGAAAAAAAAAAAGATGATGAGCATTTTCATCATCTAGTATTAATTCTCACTTTTTTCTCCATGTTTTTCTCTCAACTATCCATTTACATCAAATGGATAGCCTTAGTTAGATGGTTGGGTAACTCTAGATAGCTAAAGTCATCATTATATATATATATATATATATATATAGTGTGTGTGTGTGTGTACAGGTAGTACCCGTACTAGTACCTGGACTATGTATCTATACCCATGTGACATAGGACACCATTCTCCCTTATTTCTTTACTGAAAATATATTATCTGAAGTCACTAGATATAAATTCACCCCATCCATCATATTGGGAAAATTGGTCAGACTTGGAGAATTGATTTTTCGACCAAAGAGACAAAAAAGGTGAGACGAGAAAAAATTTTGAGTTCATTTTCATGAAACATATCCAGGTATAACAAAAATAATTATCAACATAAATCATACTATATCGACTTCCAGAGACATGAACAATGAGATATGGCCCCACATCAAAATATACAGTCTAAGAAGCCCTCGAACATATTTTATTTGCTAAAGGGATGATGTGGCACCCGAATGAGACGTTGACAAGCATAAGGCCATCGGTGAAGCCCTTCTAGCAAGCATAGGAGAGCAATGCTTTGAGAGATGCTGGTGACAGCTAGAAGAGCTCTATTGCAAAGTTGCAACACATGATAAACAAAACACCTCTCTGGAGAGCTCACAGGGTGAGTTGCACCTCAAAGACCAATGAAGGATCTAGTGGGACTGGCTTGTATCACATTGGGATTTGACAAGAAGAAAGGAAAGGGTGCTAAAGATGGAAATACACCACTAAGGAAGAAGAAAGACAAAGCTTAATGGTAAGTTATTGGGCTTAATTATGGAGGGCACCCAATTACAATGAAAAGCAACCAATAAGAAGGCGAGTATTTAGAACAAAATAACAAGAAATCTCAAGAATGCAAGTTCAAAGAGGGCTCTCCCATTCGTCGAGTTAGGTGTTGGCGGGAAAAAAGGAGTTTCCTTCTTGGGATGATCACGTTGGCTCAAACAAGGGAAAGCACCTACAATCTAGGAACTTTCAAAGTTGGCTAACTGGGCTCACAATCCTAGGCACTACAATGTGTGGGAGTGGGTCCCACACCTTGCTGAGGTTGGGTGCAGCAGGGCCTAGGAATGTATGGGTCGACTCAACTCGGGTTCGACTTGAACTTACTCATTTATGCTCAAGTTGAGTTCTAGTTATAGGAACTTGACTTGTTTGACTCGACATCATTTCTCCATCCTGGGTTATTGACACCAAGCAGTCAATAACGTCTAGCAGCCGGTGATGTCCGGCAAAGCCCCTTTCACCATTCTGAAAAAAAACAAAAAAATCAAAGATTAGGAGAATCAAGGGAAGCATGAATCCAGACCCTCGAGCAGCCAAACCCCATTTTCACCTTTCGAGTTCACGGGTACTTTTTTTTTTTTTTTTTGGAATAGGCATGCTTCCTTGTTGAAATATTGTGAATATTCTTTGTATTGCTGCCACCATCATCTGCCCATTAGGCATTTGTGTTGAGTGAACGTGATGGCGGATTCCTGTATGGGAGCGTGGATCATCGACAGTGGCGCTACTCACCACATGACCGGCGATCCTAAAGTCTTTCATGGGTATAAGCTTTCATCAAGAAAGGAACGTGTTTCTCTTGCTGATGGTTCCTCTATCTCTGTGGCTGGGAAAGGGAGTCTCCCACTTTTGAACAAGTTCTTAGTCCACAATGCTCTACATGTTCCCCATCTTCTCTTGAACCTCTTGTCGGTTAGCAAGATCACGAAGGAGTTGAATTGCGAACTTATCTTTTCTGCTGATCGCTGTGTTATGCAGGACTTGGTGACAGGAAAGAGGATTGGGATTGGTCTGACTTCTGACGAGCTATATCGTTTACCTATACGTACTGCTCAAGCTCTCATGACGCCAGTCAGTCAAGCAACAAAGAACAGAGAGGACTCCCTTCAATTGATTCTACGTTGGCATGAGCGCCTTGGACACCTGCCTTTTGGACTTCTTAGACAATTGTTTCTTGATTTATGTTCCAGGTTCGATATGACTATAGTGTCATGTGATGTCTGTCACTTGGCCAAACATGTTATTGCTTTATACCCTTTGTCTAGCCATCGGTCTAATGAGGTATTTGCCATGATTCATTCTGATGTGTGGGGGCCTTCAGGGATTCCTTTTTGTCATGGTTTTCAGTATTTTATCACCTTTATAGATGATTGTTCTCGTAACACTATTGTCTACTTGTTGAAAGACCGTAGTGAAGTTCCTACTGTCATAGAGACTTTCATTGCTTATGTGGAAACTCAATATGGAGCATCTGTTAAGACCATTCGATTTGACAATGCTTGTGAGTATATGTGTCAGTCTGTTGATAGCTTCTTTCGGAAAAAAGGAATTGTTCATGAGACTTCTTGTAGTTATACTCCTCCTCAAAATGGAGTTGTTGAACGAAAGAATCGTCAGTTATTGAATATGACTCGAGCTCTTCTTTTTTAACATCATGTTCCAAAAAGGTATTGGGGGGATGCTGTGTTGACCAGTACGTATCTTATAAACCGTTTGCCTAGTCGTGTGTTGAATGGGCAGACGCCTCACTCTATGTTACCGGGGAGTCGTGAACCTTTCTCTCTTCCACCAAGAGTCTTTGGCTGTGTTTGCTTTATTCACAATCATAGTCCTCACATTAAAAAGCTTGATCCAAGGTCTATTAAGGGCATAT
This sequence comes from Nymphaea colorata, assembly GCF_008831285.2. Lineage (NCBI taxonomy): Eukaryota > Viridiplantae > Streptophyta > Magnoliopsida > Nymphaeales > Nymphaeaceae > Nymphaea > Nymphaea colorata. The sequence goes on along the minus strand of NC_045148.1, from coordinate 13,028,272 downwards.
TTCTATGTTATTCTCCCACTCAAAAAGGGTATAAGTGTCGGAACCCTTCCACTGGTCGTGCCTATGTTACCAAAGATGTCATTTTCCTTGAACATGCTTCCTATTTTGGTGAGAATCCTCTTCAGGGGGAGAATTCTATGTCAAAGGAAGAGTATTCTTCGAGTCAGAAAATTCTGTTTACAGATTTTTTGGACTACAGGCGTGAATCCGTTGGTTCTTCTATTGAGGTGCATGAATAAAAGAAAAATGGAGAGTGTTCTACTGGGGCAGGAGAGGAATGCGATCGTCTGTTTGGGCAAGTTTACTCTAGGCGAAGAGTCCGTATTGATGAGATGACAGGTGGTGAGAATTTTACTCCCAATCCAATTAGTCCTTCCCTGATGACCCAAGTCATGCTCAGAAGCAAGCTGTTGAAGAAGAAATTCAGACTGTTATTGCTAGTGAAGAGCTTCCCATTGCCCTGCGAAAGGGTGTCAAGTCATGTACTCAACATCCTATTGGTAACTTTGTTTCATATTCTAGACTGAGCAAGGACTACAAATGTTTTGTATCTTCTCTTTCTTTGGCTATGATTCCCAGGAATGTTGCTGAGGCTCAAAGTGATCCCAAGTGGACTTATGCAATGCAAGAAGAAATGAAAGCCTTGAGAAGAAACATGACATGGGAAGTTGTGAAGATTCCTGAGGAGGCTCACTTGGTTGGATCCAAGTGGGTGTATACTATCAAGTACAAACCAGATGGAAATGTTGAAAGATACAAAGCTCATCTTGTGGCCAAGGGGTTTAGCCAAAAATATGGGATTGATTACTTGGAGACCTTTGCTCCCGTTGCAAAAATGAAGACAGTTAGAGTTGTTATATCCCTAACTGTGATGAAGGAGTGGAAGATGTACCAACTTGACGTTAAGAATGTCTTCCCTCAATGGTGATCTCGAAGAAGAAGTGTATATGCGTATGCCTCCAGCATAAGAAGAACCAGAGAAATGTTGTAAGCTGAAAAATGCCTTATATGGTCTCAAGCAGTCGCCCAGATCATGGTTCGAACGACTGAGACATGTGATGCGACATCATGGGTACAATCAAGGGAATGGAAACCACATTCTGTTTGTGAAGAAAAAAAAGAACAGGGTCACTCTTTTACTTGTCTATGTGGATGACATGATTGTCACAGGTAATGATGAGGAGGAGATCATCAAGTTAAAAGGGTTGCTGGCTACAGAATTTGATCTCAAGGATCTTGGCAAGCTGAGGTACTTTCTTGGTATTGAGATTGCTAGATTTAGTACCGGCCTTGTGCTAAACCAAAGGAAATACACATTAGATCTATTGGAAGAGACTGGTAAATTGGGGTGTAGACCTGCTTCTACCCCACTTGACACTGGACACAAGTTGAGTCTTAGAGATGGAGAGCTGCTCTGTGAAGAAGCTAAGGGAAGATATCAACGTCTGGTTGGGAAGTTGATTTATCTTACCTCACAAAACCAGATATCACTTTTGCGGTGAATGTATTGAGTCCATTCATGCATGCACCTACTGATGCACATTTGAAGGCTGTGGACAGTGTATTATGTTACTTGAAGAGAAATCCTGGCAAGGGACTCTTGTATGTGAAACAAGAGACTGTAGAGATCGAGGGGTATTCAGATGCAGACTGGGCAGGTTGTGCTGATACCAGACGGTCTACTACAGGGTATTGTGTCTTCTTGGGAAAAACCTTGTCGTATGGAGGAGCAAGAGACAGGATGTATGTTCTCGATCTAGTGCAGAGGCAGAATATAGAGTCGTTGCTATGGGAGTGTCAGAGTTACCATGATTGAAAATATTGCTGACTGATATTGGAATAAAGATTGAAGGACCTATGAAGATGTACTGTGATAACAAGTCTGCAATCAATTTAGCCAACAACCCTGTTCTACACGACAGAACAAAACATGTTGAGATTGACTGTCACTTCATTCGTGAAAGGGTTGATGCTAAGGAATTAATCCTACCTTATATGAAGTCTGAAGACCAAACCGCCGATGTTTTGACGAAAGCTCTATCGTCGACTTTGTTCGAGAGGAATGTATCCAAGTTGGGCATGTTTGATATGTATGCCCAACTTGAGGGGGAGTGTTAGAAGTATGTTAGACGAGTCTCGGGACCGGGTCTGGGTCCATACCCGATCCATCTTGTAGCCTTTGTTGGGCATTACTTAAGTCGTGTAACCCTGATCCTTATGAGTAATGAAATCTTAAGAGAGAGAGTGGCTGGCTGCTAGTGGGCACCAGCTCCTCCTCAATCGTGGTTTTTTTCCTCTTGTTGAGGGTTTTTCCATGTTACATGTGTTCCTCGTTTTCTCTTCTCTGTGTTCGTGTTCCTACAAACTTCTACGCCAAGGAAGTATCCCAAGTTCCCAAGATCTTTCATTTTGAACCTCTAATTTAGCAATTTCATTACAGCATCTATAGGTTTTTTTCCGAGTTTTTGGCGATGATAATATTGTCAATGTAGATTAGGAGAAGAATAATGACACCACACTTACTATAAATAAACAACGAATGATCTAGTTGTGATCATTGAAAGTCATGCTTTTGGATATCAACGGAAAACTGTCAAACCAAAACCTAGAGGCTTGTTTGAGACCGTTAGGTGGTTGCTCCAGGTACACTTTTTCTTTCAACGAAAAAATGCATTTTTGACATCAATTTTGACTAATTTCCTAGTCATGCTTACAAGTGCCAAAATGACCTGAATTGTCTCCATTCAAAAAGTCAATTTGGAAAAAAATAAATAATTTATAAAAACAAATAAAACCTAGAGGCTTGTTCGAGACCTTTAGGTGGTTGCTCCATGTACATTTTTTTTAATGAAAAAATGCATTTTTGACATCAATTTTGACTAATTTCCTAGTCATGCTTACAACAAGTGCCAAAATGACCTGAATTGTCTCCATTAGAAAAGTCAATTTGGAAAAAAATAAATAATGTATAAAAAATAAATAAAACAAAAATATTGAAAATTACTTTGGACTTGATATGTGGCACTATTGAATGAAGCAGGGATGAATTGCCCAATTTAGGGAAATATTCTCCATTTTGCCCTCAATCTTTATCATAGGGTGCTTTGGGAGAATATTTAAAATAAGACGACAAAGGTTTTCTAAATTGAAGATTAAAAATGTGTTTATCGAAAACAATATTCCCATGCTTTTAGAGAATAGTTGGAAGTAATAAATCATGGGAAAGAAATCAACCTCGATTTGTAGGCTAGGTTGACAAGCAGAGTGCATCTCCTAGAAAGACTCTTGGTGGCCAATCCTAATGGATGATTTCCACCCCACTTAGGGACGGTAAAGCAATAATCAGAATACTATGTGGGGCAATGTTGCAAAATATGTAGCATGAGCCGTATCAGTCCAGCCAATAGATACGATGTTTCTTAAAGTATCGTATCATATCGTAAAAAATTTTTTAATTTAAAAAATAAAAAACAGAAAACATAGAGAAAAATTTTAAAAAATCAGGAAAATCAAGAAAAATATGTTCTATGTAAAAAAACATGTCATACAAAATTATAGGCTTACTATAGCTATGAAGTTACTTCACAAACAAGTCATAGTATCATATGATAACACAACATATCTAAGACATCAAGAAACACAATTTGTAACACTGATCTATATGATAAGTCATAAGATCCATAACACATCAAAAAACAAGTTTTAATTGTTATTTATGTCACATGGGTGCAGGTACGGCAGTACGGGTACGGACACGGCAACTTTGAAAATTTTGGGTATGCGGGTACGACAAATTTTATATTCTCAAAAATGATAAAATGAAAAAAAAAAACATTACTAGTTCACTCTTACAATCTCGTAAGAAAGTCTCAAACAAAACATTGTTTATCACAAAACATTGTAAAACAATACACAATAGTTCAACAAAATCAATACTAACACTAAGAAACAAAAGAATAAGTTACCAAACAGTTTTTGGGAAACATCTCAACATTATAAGTGCATAAGGAAGCATAACAACTTAGAATATCTGCAAAACTGATATAAATGTGAAACCAGCATATATGTCATTCCAATTATATTACAGACATTTCCTAAGGTTCATTGTATCTTTTTCTATAATAAGTGATAGTCTAAACACGCACAAAAATGAAATTGGAACTCCAGATATCACTTGTATTTTTAAAAACGATATGCTTTTACGGTTCACTTTTAGAATCGTAAATTACAGTAGAATAACAGGAGACTGCGATAGACTCCGAAGGCTGACTGTAGATAAACTCTGATAGAAAAAACATAAAAAGTTACAAACAAAGCCATCATCCAAGCACCACACCTTATAACAATCAAAGCCACTACAGATACAAAACCCAAACATGAGTTCAGTGAACGAACGCATACACACTCAAAAAGGGGTAAAAGCAAGCCTTAGGAGAGCGTGGTTTTCAGCAACATTCAACTAACATTTATGTTGATTATATGGAAGATCATGGAAAACTTAAGAGCTGCAAGATTATAACTTGCACGTCCACAAAAATAAAGTCTGCTAAATCCATCATCTGTAGCATTGAACAAGAGTTAAGGCTCAAGAACAACAAATTAACCGTCCAATCTTCAAACAAAACCATCCCTAAATCAGCAAATCCAAAAAAAAAAAAAACCAAATCAAGAAAATGAAACCCTAAGTTCTAATATCGAAAAGAAAAAAAAACACTTACCTGCCTGCCACTGGACATCGCCGGACACCACTGGACGTCGCCGGACGTCGTCACCGATGAAATTGTTCAATTTGAATGCAAATAATAAACGAAAACAGTCTCATTCATAACCTTCATCATCATCATTATCATCTCTTTAGTAGAAGAAATTTGAAAACCCTCTTTCTCCAAACCAATGTTGTAAAAAACGTATCGTAAGCCGTATCGGTCTGACTTTAAAATACGCCGTATCGTAAAATATCGTAACGTATCGTAATAATATCGTTTTTTCTAATAAATAAAAAAAAATCGAAAAATTCATAAAAAATCAGTAAAAATCAAGAATAATATGTTCTTCATAAAAAACACATAGATTCATAAGTCATAAGGTCCATAAGTCTTAATACATATAAAATGAAAGCACTCTCGACCCTCATTCATAATCTTCATCATATTCATTCTCATCCTCGTCTCCATCTTCTTCTTCATTTTCATCGATTTAAAAAGCCCTCTTTCCTTCCAACGGGAATCAGCCACCCATGCACAAATCCATGGTTTAATCAATGATTTTATTTTGAAAATCGATGATTTAACAATGGAAATCGATGATTTCCCTCCACAACAGCACAATCTCTAGGTTAAAAATGAAGAAGGGCCAGGTTTTTATAAAAAAGCTTGAAAAAGGGAGGTTCCAGCCCCCCTTTTTTGCAATCAGCCCGTATCGTACCATATGAGGCGTATCGCACCGTATCGTACGATACGAGGGCCTGTATCGTACGTATCGTAAGATACAGGCACGATACACCCCTATTTATGATACAGGGGGTGTATCGTATCGTATTTTGTAAAAGAGACGATACGTATCGCACGATACGGCCCCATATCGTACGTATCATACAACACTGCTCCAAACAACAATCAGTTACCCAATGGACAAATCTGCCCTCAAATCAATTATATTTCACAATGAAATTGATGATTCCCTTTCAAAATTGTGACAAACCCCTCCACTTTCAACTCTTAGATATGTTTGGAAATGAAAAGGGGTGCAAACTTATTTTGCGAAAGGGGTTCGGACCACCTACTTTTTTTCAAAATAGACATATATAGAACTATACGGGCAGCATATCACACGATTCATATATGATACACCACTTGTTTGCAATATATGTGGTATATCGTATCACAAATTTAAAAAATGATGGTGTGTATCGTACCATAACATACGATACATATGACATTGATACAGGGTACAGATGGTAGGACTTACAAAAGTAAAATAAAGAACAGGGAAATTTGGAGGAGCAAAATGGCCTTAAGAAAGCAAGAGGATAGAAAATGTTAAAATAGACGTGTTTTGGTGGTATATAGTATCACAAATTTAAAAAATGATGGTACGTATCATACCATCATACCATAACATACGATACATATGACATTGATACAGGGTACAGATGGTAGGACTTACAAAAGTAAAATAAAGGACAACAGGGAAATCTGGAGGAGCAAAATGGCCTTAAGAAAGCAAGAGGATAGGAAATGTTAAAATAGACGTGTTTTGGATCTGACAATGCCCTTCTTTCTTCTTTTCACTTACAAATGGCATATGTTGTAATTTTCCTTTTGTGTTATTTTACTTTAGTCATTAGTGTATTTATCTATGATTCTTAATATAAGATTAAGGGCAGCAGGCGTGCCCTAAGTTTTGTCTCCCATGCTAGTGTATTCTTCTCTTCCTTATTCTCTACTTTCTGTACAAACCAAATGATGACCAAGGCTGGTTCGTACCCGATTTCTCACAAAAAATGGGTAGAAGGCAATGGTTGAAAGTTGGGATGGAGGGGATGGATCTGCAAATGAACTTAGGAACCCTATTTATAAAGAAAATACAGCAACATGATATTCCTTTGTAATAAACGATCCATAATAAAAGATCTTGATCTTGAGGTTTTGTAACTCTTTCTTGAGGAACATGACCCAAGATTTAGGGATCTGAGAATACATGCAAAGTTGTCTTATGACTCCATCGTCGTACATTCACCTAAGCACACTAACTGATAGAGTTGATCTATGATAAGCAACCAAATAATCAGGAAAAAGGATATGCCCTTCAGTGATCACAAGACCAGATTGGAAACAAGATGGAAGAACACGTATCACAAAAAAGGGAGAGAAAACGATACCAGCAAGCCAATGGTTTACAATCGCAAGCTTAGACCATGAAGATCATATAAAAGAACACAAACAATATAAGTCTTGTTCAATAATCCTTTTATTTTCATATCCTTAAGGTTGTACTCTGTGGTGATAGTAACTGATTTTCCACTAGAAGGCAAGAAATACCATGTGAATGGCTGGAATGAACAAATAAAAAATCATATTGTGTCACGATCTCTGTTGTTGAAGCCACGCTTAGGCTAGCGCATTGGCTTCCCTAGGTCCACAGGCTTGGATAATTGCGTACCTCACCAAGGCACTCAATAGCTTAGACTTTTATTCTTCTTTTTCCTTCTTCAATGACAACCCAATTTTTTGTTCTTTCCTTATTCTTTTTTCTTATTATTTTGAGACAGATTTTTTCCTTCTATTTTTTGTGCAAGTTTTCACTTTTTTTTGCGACATGCGATTTTGCATCAAAAAGATATGTGCATGTGTGCATGCTTGTGTGTGTGCATATTCACTTATGGTAATAGTTACAATATATATACTATTATACTTCAATATTTTACATTATTATAAATTTTTAACTCACACATATATATATATATATATATATACTTTCTTGTCTATTAGATTTATATTTTATAGCATAAGCACGGCACGCAATATTAACATGAATTGTGATTGCATTGAGGATTTATGCTTCCACTTCTTTCTTCTAATTAGATTAGTAATTTAATTTCAGGTTTTGTTTAGGATTTTAGTTTTAGAAATTACAATTAGAGATTTAGCATTTGGCATTTAGGAAATAATGAAACTTTGCATGTTTTATATTTACTTGAAATTTGTGCGACAAAACTTATTAACGTTATTGTTCCACTTCATTAAATTTGATCTTTTAAACCTTTAATTATGTTTATTATTAAGTTATAAAATGTTTCATACATCCGTCTTATTGTGCATTTTAATTGTTTTATTGATATAAGTTGATAGTTGTAGGTTTTGTTATAAGTTGATAGCTACAGGTTTTCATCAAAGAATGCTTCAGTTTCATTTTATTTTAAGAATTAATATTGCATTTCATTAGCTACTCTTCTTGACAGTGGCCCACTAATTGTGGTTAGTCCTGCCTAGGGACTAGGCATGCCTAATGCTTTTGACAACACACACACACACACACACACTCAAATATATATATATATATATATATATATATATATATATTTGACATATTTGAACAACCTTCATGGAACTGTGTAACTGTGTATCTGTAACGTGATTATATATAATAACACTTGGGGCGTTTGACGGGCCGGAAATCTACTGTAGCAAGGGAAATAAATTTCAAATTTTCAAAAGTTTCCTCATTTCATCAAACGCGGAATTAAAAAACTGACCGTTAAACACATTTCCGGAAATATATTTCCGGAAGCTTGTTTCCACCGCGAGGGGTGGAAACATTTTTCTAGAATTTTTTTTTTGCCCGTTGCATGCTCGTCGCTCGCGTCTTCCTCCCAAGGTTTCGTTTTCGTGCATCGCCTGCTGCTGCTGCAGCGTTTTCTTCCTTCCCCCATTCCCTGTCCCTCCCCATCACAGAGACCGTCTCTCCTCCGCTGGACGGCCGTGATCCTCCAGCTGCCCGCCAGTGAGCCCTCTTCCGCTCTTATCTCTCACTCTCTCTTTCTCTCACGCTCTCTTAGTCTTGTTGCGAGAGGAAGAAAGAAGGGACGGCATGGGTTTCTCTTTGTCTCCCCCTTCCTCTGCCAAGAACTCTTCCCTCCCTCGGACGTCTCCACCAACGGCAATAGAGGTAAAACCCTAACCTGCGTCCTTCTTTTCCTTTGTTCTCTCTCTTCCTCTGCTTTCCTCTTCTCTCCCTCGGACGTCTGAGAGGGTTGATGGATGCTGAACTTCTGGAGACCAAACGTTCGACGAAATGCCTCACCCACTCTTTTCAGTCTTTGTGTGCTAGTGAACCCTGATATAGCTCGTCTTTTTCTTCTGGTTTCTGCAGACGAACAGTTTGTCTAAATTCGTCCGAAAGGGGGCGCAGAACGACCTGATGGGGTTGCTTACCTGCAGATAATAAAAGAGAGCCACCCACCAACTGAAATTGTCTCGGTAAGTCTTTTTGTGTCAAATTACGGCTAGAGCCTAGCAGTATTTTTCTAATATTCAAGGCAGAGGGGGAGATAATGATCAATGGGCACCCATTTCTGCTTTGGGTTGATAATGATCTGGCCTTGATACAGAAATGGGTGCCCATTGGATGGTCTTTCGAAAATGCTGCAATAAATTCCATTTTCCTTTCTGCAAGTTTGGCCCGATTCAGAAAATGCAAAAGTGTACTTGTACCAAATGATATCAGAAGGTTCTGCTCCTAGTTTTAGATCATTCAAGTTGTTGATTCAAGGACTCTGTACTGAAAGATTGTTAGATGATGCTGAGTTGGTTCTAAGAGAGATGATATGGCATGGATTTGTTCCTCGAATGGGAACCTGGAGAAGGCTTGTAAAGTCCCTTCTCATTTTTGTGCCAGACAAATTTTAGTATGAATAGTTAGCGTATTCATCACAGCTATACTTTTTACAGTGACAAGATTGAAAATGGAGATGGATCGATTTGTGCAGAGCACTCAGAGATGCATAAATAAGTCTAGATACTAAGACCATGGCTCAAAAGACCAAACTGTAAATTTACTGTAAATCAACTTAATCTAAAACTGATTTAACATGTTCGAACTGCAAAGCACAACTGGAAATGGACACATTCTTTCCTTATTATCAAACTAAAAATTAATTTTCAAAAATATGGAAATATAATTCTTTTTCATCAAACATAGAAATATATTTCTGGAAATATATTTCTCAGTCATCACACACACACCAAAATTGGAATCAGAAAGATTTTCCCATTCATTTTTTTCAGGAAATATATTTCCAGAAATATATTTCCAATTCCACATTTCCAGACCATCAAACGGCCCCTTAGTGTCATACTTTATTGGTACCACTTCTAGTCCAGCCTAAGCACACCTAGATTCTAGGCTCTAATCAAATAGGCAATGCCTTTAACATTTTTAATAAAATTCATTATGACACCTATTTCTCAAGTTTCAACTGATTAAAATGAACATATCACCTTCGGGAATAGCACTTATCAGCAAATTTGACTTCTTGTTTTCCGCAGAAAAGAAAATCTACTTGATCTTAACAAGGAACTATATTATTCTCAAAGACCCGATACCTTAAAGGGTATCATGGTCTTTGCTCTTGAATGTCCTAATCAATAATGTTAAAAGTTCTAATAAACCCCTACACAAGCATATGCTCATAACAAAAAATTCAATGCCTAAGTCAATCCACCAAATGTCACTAGATAAAAAAATGCACATGTCAAACAATGCATTATAGATGGGTATACCATATTTTCATTAAAGCTCAAGATTGATGCAACATTGCCACACCGGTAACAATAATTTGGAGCAGACCATACCTACAAAACCAAGTTTATCTCAGGAAAAAAAAAAAGGCTAAGCAAATGAAACACTTGCATACTTGAACACCTGAAATTACTCACCGTCACCAGGCCCTTGTCTTGAAACATGTACTTGAGACCTTCTTGGACTAGTTGGTGTGCCCGACATACCAGCTCTAGATTGTTTATATGATTAAACTACCAAAGATAGCAGTATTACAGCTTCTAGTTGTTATAAAGAAGGTTAATGTAAACTACAAATACCAATGAAAGATACCTCTGAAGTAACTCTCGACCCAAACAGCCACCCTGCACCCCGTGGACTAACAGCCCAAGTTTCGATCTCTTCTGGGTCACTCCACATCAGATCGCAGAAAGGTCCTTCATGTGGAATTTCACAGTTTCTCTCAATGATCCTAATCTGGAAATCCATGTTAAGATTTCTAAAACCACCATACAGAATGGAATCCAGAACAAGTCGATTGTAAAAGGAAAAATAGTCACATACATAACCAGAAACATGCCCAGTCCCACAAGGGCATGATGGAAAATAGAAATTCTAAGTTGCTAACATTTAGAATCCTCTGATACAGACTTTTGCTGATTTTCTTCAGTATTTTTTTCACTTGAAACTTGAAATACGTCAAATATGTTTAGATGATAAAAGGCAAAGAAATTTTGAAGCAGATAGTTGCAAGTTGCAACTCACTATCATTAAACACTAATCGATCAGACACACCACCAAATAAACATATACATATAAGTTAACAAAAACAGGTAGGAACTAAGAAAAACCTGATCAATTGTTCGAATATCTGGAGACAATCCTCCATGCACGCAAAGAACCTGAACACAGAAAAAAAAAACGAAATGAATGACCAATGGGCATTGCCGAAGCCACTATCTGCAGAAGAAACTAATTTTTTGCATTGCTACAATATGCTTGGGCAATGGGAAAATTACAGTTCCATCAATAATTGCTGATAGTGTCAGATAATCAAATACATCTGTGCAATACCGCCATGCATTTGCATTGCCATATTTCCGCTGGCACTCGTCATAAAAGCCGTAGACCTTAGCAAGTGAGAAAAGAGAACATATCAGAGAAAACCTTCAACTGTAAATTACAGCATACAAGTGCATATAGATGACCTCTAGTGATTTTCTCAAAAACAGAACCACACACAAACTTTAGACTAGATTCAAACAAAGGATAAGAGATTATGCTAGTGGATACTCCCATAAACACGAATTATCATCAGGATTGCCATCCTCTGATTCCTGATTTGACAGAAAAAGCTCTTTTCTGTAAAAGGAGTCTACAGCAATTTTTGTCGCTTTCCAGGTTTAGGTGCTTCTCCCACTTTTTCTGAAGAAGCCTTTTCTGTCAATTTATTAAGAGAGAGAGAGAGAGAGAGAGAGAGAAGCCTACAGAAGTTCCTTTTTGTTCTGTCAGACCACGGAAAGAGAGAAGTATTCCCTCTCCTTCCCTCTTTTTATGTTTTGGAAAAGGGATCGAGACAGCAGCACCACTTCTCTTTCATACCTTACAAATATCTGTACCTCTACATTGTGATATATCTGTGAATTTGCCAAATGCATAGGTGGCTAAAAATAAATGGAACAATTTTTGTCTTCCAATTTTCAAAAGACAAAACGAACAACATGGTAGACATGCAAAAATTAAAAGAGAATAGAAAAGAAAAGGCTGTAACATAGGCATATGCAATGTGACCACAAAGAATGTATTCTAACCTATAACATTATAACCTATAACTCTGAAGGAGGTTAAAACTGGGAGGTAAAGATGGTGATATTCATAAACCTGAGTCAGTTGCCTGCTTTCATGATTCCCGCGTAGAAGAGTAATATTTGCAGGGTATCTGGCGAGAAATTCAGGGAATTGTCAAGCAAGTTAAGCATGCAAAATGCAAATCAAGGCATCCAATAATCTATTTTGTTCACGTCCCTGTATTTCCCGGCAATAGTGAAGGAAAATCTAGAAATAATCTAACCACAAGAAACAATAACTTTCTTGATAATTTACACGAGACAAATTGGCAAAGCACATAAGCTTTTGACTATCACTTTATTTGACTGTACTTAAAGAGTGTTCTCCACATTAAGCAGAAGAAGACCCAGAAAAAAAAAATCGCAATGAGAGCAACATCTTGCAAGGAGTGCCATTAGCAAAAAATTCAACTGGCAAGCAGTTGGAGCAGATTCTTCAGCACAAAATTAAACTATTTAGGAGAAATGAAGAAGTATTTGATGTAATGGGCAGGCAAGGAAAAGCCGGACTGGGAGTGTGCATTCAAAATGAGACATCGCTACCTAAAAAAAGGTCAGAGCATACTACGAACTTGGTTCTATCCGTATCGCAGAATACGGGCCATATTGTGCGATATGTATCATATAGGTTTGAAAAACCTATACAATACACGATACACTTGTGAATCATGGGCGTATCGACCATTACAGGGTCATATCGTACGATACGGCCAATACATCCCTGTATCGTACGATATAGGGATAAAATAAATTTGTGTATGTTTTTTTTTTACAAAATAACCTCTCGCTTCTTCTTTCCAAACATGTCTAAAAGTTGTAAGAGGGGGAAGTTTTACTAGTTTTTCTACAAAAACTGCCATTTATGCGATAAATCATTGATTTAGGGGAAAATTTGCTGGTGGAGAAGAAGGTTTACTCATGGCCCCATGGGAATGATGAGACCTTGAGTGACGATAATCATGATATATTATATGTTGTGAATGTGTAATGTAATCGAAAACACTTTAAAGTTTAAACATTAAAGTTGTGATAGACGCTTATTATGTTATTATGAATTTCTTATTTCAAGATCGGGCCGACCGATACACATTACGATACGCCTTTTAGAACATTGCTACGAAGCACTTGGTAGTGAGGACGACACGAGGGAAAGCTTGTTCCCCTACGTCAATTCCCTTGTATATAGTGTCCTTTTGTATATTATTATTCACCTGCAAGGAAGTACCCTCCCACCAGTCTAGTGTCACATCTTGGGATCCTTTGCTTTAGGTGTTCAAAAAGTAGACTTTGGGCACCCTATGTAAAGTTGACTTCTATCTCCTTACTTACTGACTTCGTGATGTACCATCTTCTGAAGTGAATGAAAACAACTCATTGCAAGTTTCTCTTTCCCTTTCTTTTCGTGTACTGTTTTCTTTATTCACTTTGTATTTTCCAAGTGGTCTGGTCACAAATTTGCCTCCTAGGCTTGCAACAGAAAGGAGGACCATTGTGCCACATAGGCCAACATAAGGTCAGCCCGTGACAACTACCATTTATCTTACCATAGCTCTTCAAACAACTTCATAGCCTTAGCCTGCCTCTTCTTAATGGTGGATCACTCTTTTGAAACGTTTGGGGTTATATTGAGCATCGAATATCCTAAAAGAATTCTGGGAAAATAATATTAATTGTGGGCGGAAGCTATGTTGTTACTTGTTAGCTCGCCTAGTCCCTCTGGCTTAGCTGGCCTCTCAGGCTAGTTCTTCTTAGGCAACCTACCACTAGAAAATTCTTAAAATAGCAGTTGGTAGCTTACATTTTTTTCTTTGACAACTTAGCTTTTCGTTCATTTTTCCTCATTATTCTTTTTTTCTCTCTTCTTTTGGGAGAAAACCATTTTCTTCTTTGGTTTTTGCGCATGTTTTCTTTCACTTTGTTGTTACTACATGTAATTTTGCATTAAAAATATGTTTGTGCATGTGCACAAGCATAACTATAGTTACAGATACAGGCCATATACTTTTTTATTTGAAACATCTATATATTATTTTAGGTTTTTAATATGACATTGCATATTGGTACATCCTGCTTATTAGAATTATAATATAAGACAGTTTTACAGCAAGCAATGTCAACATAAAAGATATGATTATAAATGACTTATCTTCAATCATGATTTGATTAGAACATTAATTTAAATTATGCTTTAAGACTTTGTTGTTCGAAATTAAAATTTTGCATGTTCCGTATCATTGAGAAGCATTACAAACAGCACTCAAGGATGAGCGACTAACAAAAGACTGCTCAACTTCTGAAAACGTACAAAGAGGCGCTTAGTTAAAAAATTAAGTCCCAAAGAACCGCCTCCGGCCTTCAAAGGAAAATGTTAAGCAAGCACTAAAAGTACCAAAATATCCTTCAGGCGTGGACTAGCCAGAAGCCCAAAATCCAGCAGTAGTGCCTGGATTTTCCATCGATTTTCCCAATGCTTGAGTGTGCAGTTGTTGAAGCCCTCATACAAGATGCCAAGGTCATTGTTGAAAAAGGTGCAAAGTAACGTGTATCGGTCAGGCCGACCTATACATTGTATCGTAACGTATAGCGTATCGTAAAATTAATTTTTTTAATTTAAAAAATATTAAAAATCAGAAAAAATAGAGAAAAATCCTAAAAAATAAACAAAAGTCAAAAATCAAGAAAAATGTATTCAATATAAAAAAGATCATCATACATAAGGAACATTCATGTGTATGAACAACACATTCAAATATAAGAAATCAGAGATTCAAAATAACATAATAAGCATCCATCACAATTTTAAACTTGAAAATTTTATAGAATATTAGGACTTGGAGTCTTAGGACTTAGATTAAGAGCTGTGCCAAAGGTTTACTGAGTAAAGACAGTGGATATGGCAGTTCATCGAAGAAATTTCAGACCACAAAAATTGGAATACAAGAATACTCATATTCCCTGATGGAGTGCTCAAAGCTTATTAAGCAAATGTAGAGAAGATAGCAGTACGTCGAAGAAATTGCACCAGATCTAGAGGCCCAAAGAGAATCTCGCCCTATGAGAAATTATATAAAATGCCACCCAACTACAAGATGAACCTTTTTAGCTCTACTTGTTTTGTAGTTGTACCAAAGCAACCTAGAGATAGGCTCTCTTCTGATGCAGTAAAGTGTTGTTTCTTGTGGTTTCAAACAGAAGAAATAGTATAAGTGCTATGATCCTGTTACAAAGAAAGTGCAAACTTTAAGATATGTGATGTCCATAAATGTGATTTGCATTGTATGCATATGGAAGAGGTGACAAGAGAAGATCTTAGTAGTGTTATCCGAAATGTATTGTATCGCACGAGAAAATCTATACAACACAGGCAATCTGCTTGCGTAGCATGCCAGTATCATATGTATCATAGATACAGGCCATGTATCATATGATATGGGCCTGTTTTCTAAAAATGAGCCTAACGCCCCCTCTTCATGCATTTTTTACTTTAAAATATCCTCCTCCCTTTCATTTCCAGCATGCCTAAGAGCTGTGGGGGGACGAGCTTTTGCTGTTTTGTAATGAAATCGCCACGAAATCGACGATTGAAGGGAGAGATCACTGCATTGAAGGAGATTCGTTCATAGGAAACTCATTCACCTTTGGAAAGAGGGGTTTTGTGTGTTCTCTTCTACAGAAGGTATATCACCTTTTGTTTTCAAGTTTTACTATATATCTCTATTGTTTTTTAAAAGTTTAGCATAGGTTCTTTCGTTTTTGCTAGTTTATTGAAAATATGAGTACTGATCCCAATGGCAATGGAAAAGTAGGGTGGATCCATTGACTGGTTGAGGATTAGATGTAATTTCCATAAGCAAATCAATATCAGGAGGAATATCTTGTTTTAAACAGCATTTAGCTGGAACAAGCAAGAATGTGTCACAGTGCAAGATGTTATACATCAGTGTTTAGAAATGATTAACTCACCGACTGCAAATAGGATTGAAAAAAAAAATCTTTAAGATGTTGCGATAGGATATGCACAGCCTTGAGAGGTTCACGAGCAGATTGAAAGTGGAGATAAAACTATGAGTGGGATAACAACAACAAGAAGAAGAAGAAGAGGAAGAAGGGGATTTTCTTTGTCGCAACAAAAGTATGCAACTGATCCAGTCAACAAGGACGAACTAGCATGCAACACAAAACGTCAAATCTCAAATGAAGCCAAATGTAAAGTTAAAATCCTATTATGGGGAGCAGCTGGAAAACCATGTCATATATAAGCAGCTAGTCGGGAGTAGTGTGTCATATTTTACAGTGATTTGTATGTGATATAACATATGCAGTTCAGTAGCAACTAAATTTATGACTTTATCCAGATAAGATCATTATTTGTAGCACTAAAATTTGTTTGATATGTATAAGATAATATGCTCTATCGTACCATTCTTCTCTTCAACTGATTCTGAAGAGCTTAAGGCTCGACGTGATGCAATATGGAATTATGGATTACCACTCATGCTCAACCATCTTTTGCTGGTTTTTATTTGCCATGGAGACTTCATGGTGTCATGGAAAAGTAAGAGAAACAAACATGTAGCACTATCAACAGTTGAGCCTGACAACAAGGTTGGCTCAAGCTAAGGCTGGGCGTCGGGCCGGGCCGCCGCCGGCCCGGCCCAGCCCAGCCCGGTACGGGCCGGGTTTGGGCCGGGAAAATCCCCGGACCCGGGCCCGACAGTCAGGCCCAATAACCAAACCGGGCCGGGCCCGGGCGGGAAGGGCGGCCCAGCGGCGGCCCAGCCGGCCCGACTCCCGCCCTCGGGCGGCCTCCGCCCTGAGCCCTCGGCTCGCTCTCCATCTCCCTCTGCTCGTCTCCCTTTCCCTTCTGTCTCCCTCTCCCTCTGCTCCTTCTCCCTTCCGTCTCCCTCTCCCTCTGCTCCCTCTCCCTCCCGTCTCCCTCTCCCTCTCCCTCTCCCTTCCGTCTCCCTCTCCCTCTGCTCCTTCTCCCTACCGTCTCCCTCTCCCTTTCCCTACCGTCTCCCTCTCCCTCTCCCTCTCCCTCTCCCGTTTCCCTCTCCCTTTCCCTTCCGTCTCCCTCTCCCTCTGCTCCCTCTCCCGTTTCCCTCTCCCTCTCCGCCTCTGTCCACCGCAGCCCCGCTCGCTCCCCTCCCTCTCCGCCTCCGTCCACCGCAGCCCCTCCTTCTCCCCTCCCTCTCCGCCTCCGTCCACCGCAGCCCCTCCTTCTCCCCTCCCTCTCCGCCTCCGTCCACCGCAGCTCCCCTCCCTCTCCGCCGCGATGGCCGGCCATCTTGGCGGCATCCGCTGGTGGCCACCCACGAAGTTGGGTGGCCTGCCGGTGAAAAACCACTGCCCGCCTGCCGTTCGGCAGGCAAGCGGTGGAGGGCCTGGACGAGACGCTCGACCACTCGGGCGGTCGAGCGCGGGTCGGGTCCGCCAAACGGGCCAGGCCGGGCCTGATTTCTGTGGACCAGGCCCGGCAATATATCGGGCCGGGCTTGGGCCCGGGTTTTAGGCCCGACGGGCCAACCCGGGCCGGGCTTTAGAGGGTCGGGCCGGCCCGGCCCGGCCCGGCCCGATACCCACCCCTAGCTCAAGCCACTGCAAAAGTTACATGTGTTGGCCCTACTTGAACTATGAGTTCCTATTTGGAACAAAACTGTCTTGCACTCTGACAGCATCAATACAGCTGATAAAGAATCTAAAATTTCATGAGGATAAAGCACATAAAAATGGATTTCCATTTCACAAGAAATGCATATACAGACGTCAATTCCTGTAGCCAAGAAATAATGAATACCAAACTTGGAGATTACTGAACAGAGTCATCAGTTTAGTAGTTAGACTAAACAGGTGCAGACCAGCATCCATAAAACAATGATCAAGCTAAGCAAAGAAAATGCCTACTGAAATTCAAAACGTCCTAAATCTCATACTCATTCACTGAAATAAATTGAAGGAGACAAGAAATACATAAACAATAAATATTATGCCAAGTAAGAATCCAGCTGCAGTCTACCTTGCTTTGAGAAGCAAAAGAATAGTGAAGACCTCAAGACTGTTGTACCCACGATCAACAAAATCTCCCTGTTTATCCATTCATAAGGAACAGCAGCGAAGGTGTAAAAGAAAGCGTTTGCAGTTATATAATAGGAGTTACAGTAAAATTGTTAAATGATGCACTGCTTCACCATAAAAATATAATTGGTCTCTGGTACATGACCTCCAGTTTGGAAAAGCTTCATAAGATCATGAAACTGTCCATGGATGTCACCGCAGACAGTTACTGGACTATTAACAGGCTGCACATTGGATTCCTCAATCAGAATCTCCTTCACCTAAAGTGTAACATAGCCAATAAAATGTTAAAAAAAATGAAAAGAGCATCCATCTTTATAAACAAAGAGGCCAGCATGTGCAACAAAAAAGTTGCATCTTAAATATTAGCTTAATAATCCTGAACATTTCAACGATTGTAATCTTCAACTTTCGGCACTTCTTCCTTGTACAATTAAAAGCTTTAGATCACCAAGGCAAATGTCAGACAACCAGCTGGGCATAAGCTAGAGATGGTTTGGTGTTAGATGGCTTAGCAACACGGGTCTATCGAAGATTCCTATATGAAACATACAAAAATAAGCTATATCGGTCTTTGACCCTACAATTAAGAATTTAAAAGCACCACATGGAATATAAAACTTCGCACTTATAAATTCAGCACTTCTTCGATACGAAAACCAAAAAGGAAGAACCTGAGCAGCCAAAGACAATGACAACGACGACCATGCAATTGACAGAAAACAACAATTAAAAAGGCAAGAAAACCATTTTCCCCTCGGTGCAAGCAGCCAATACAATAAATTTCAACATGCATCACACAAATTCGACTGCTGGAACACGAAATCATAAGCCCCTCTGTGAAACAAGAAAGTAAGGCCTTCCCATAAACCCATATCCAGAGGGGGAAATGGCGGTGAATATAAGAGAAACCGTCCATGAGACCGATAAAGCAGAAACCATCTTGCCAATTACAGTATAGGAAACTTCCCCAAAATCTATACTTCGGAAGTGAACTTCACTAAAATCTGCAGAACCCCTCCAAGGCAGAAGAAACCTCCCAGTCAATTGGGAAATGCTGCAATGCTTTAACCGAAGGGATCATGCTTTACACTTAGCAGTGTCACTCGTGCAGCATGCCCACCGGCAAAGGTGATCATACCGGATCGAGAAGAAACATAATAGATTCTAGGGTTACACAGCACGCAAAGACAACGAAAGAAAGCCCTAGAAGTCGATCGCCCTAAAGAAAATGCGAGCAGCAAAAGACGCCCTCAACCGGCGGTTCAGACGAAGGGAAATGCCCTAGAACCTCGCGAACATAAAGGAAACAGACATACGTATTCGCACAGGAGCTGCAGCTCGTCCTCCATGAGGTGCTGGCCCTCCTTCACCTTCTGAATCCAGATATCCAGATCCATCGCAAGCCCTAGATCGCCCCTCTTCCTCTTCCGCCTTTTCAATTTCGTTCTCTTTTTGGTGTTCTTGACACGGAGGAATGTATACGGTGCTCGAAGAGAAACACTCTCGCATGCGTGTCTGGGGGGACTGCTATGCTTCGGAAACCACGTCCTCCAACCCGGCAAGTCAGAACCTCAAAGAGGGCTTTGTAAAGCGCAAACACGGTATCGCCTTGAACGTTTTGTATCCTTCTTGTTTTAATAAAAAACAATATTGCAGCATTTAAGAATTAAGAGCTACAAGCCATGAGAGACGAAGTGAGAAGCATGACTAATTGTGGCAGCTACTTAACGATGCTTAATGTGAGCTATTTTTAACTGTTGAATAAAAACCATGTGTAACTGAGACATCACTACAGGACATGTGTTCGCTAAACATCGTGCTAGTAAATGATGGACTTTCGAGATGCATCCGTGAAAATGCCACTGCACATGAGGCATGGTATTTTAGTGCCCGGTATTTTTGGCCATAAGTGGTAATTTCGTCATAGGAATGAAGTTCCAGACGGTAATGTTGGGAGGCTTGGACGACAAAGCGACGGGTTGGAAGCAAGCATGGCCGATGTGAAACACCCAATTTTATTTTTTTGTTGATCGACCATCGCCCATTTTCCATTTGGTGTACCATCTCATTCCTGCAAGTGCGTCTTAATCTTGATTTCAGACCATTGAAAGCTACGGTACCTGCCGAGTTCATCAGGTACCACCTCTTATTGTGTCTTCGTTTATTGCTTGTACCACTTCCTACTTGTGCCTGTATTTTCCTATGCATTCTTAGATTGGGGAGGGGTGGTTTGTGGTTGTCAAGAGAAGCAATGGCAAGGCTGCTTGGGAGGGAAGGAAACTGAGCAGCATAAAATGTGTTGGTGGCAGAGGTTTGATCTGTCTGTTTAAGGACTACATGGTTTGTCTATCTCTAGGATCGAAGGAAATTTGTTATGTATATGCTTTTAAACTTCTCTCTCTCTCCACCCACCCCCCCACCCCACCCCACCCCCAACCAAAAAAAAAAAATCTAAACGAGATTCAGATATTTGAACTTGAATCCGAGCCTTATCAATATAGTAATCGTTATATTCGATTCAAAATTTCATCTGTTGATGTTCCTTCCTCGCAAAAAAAAAAGTCTTTGTTTCCACCATCTCAAACTCTTTGAGTCAAGCAACTGTGTCTTTCCATACCCGTTGTTAAAATTGGTTTTGGGTTCAAGTTCTTCCATCAAACTAAACTCCGGTTTTCTGAAATTGGAAAAGCTAAGGAGTTGATAATTTGCAGATAAAAATAAATAAAATTTGAAATTATTTGTAAATATATTACTTTTTGCCAACAGCAATCTCCAAATTGGTTGGCGACTAGTAAATTTTGTATAAACTTCGTTCGTGCCTTCTGTCCACAATCAGAATTGGTTAGGCATAGCGCAGGCGCTTTGGCCCGTGACTGAAGGTTGCCCTTTTCTGGCGTCCCAAGTCAAGTGCCACTCCAAGTCATTTGTGGCACCCGGACAAGGAATGCTCCAATGGCTAAAGGCGCTGGCACGTTTGGAACGTTCCATGCGATTTCAAACATAGAACTAAAACGTCTGGAACAAAAGTTCCATGTCATCACACAAAAGAATGGCATTCTCTCACTCAGACTTAGACATTCTCTTCTATTTTTGATCGAAAGTGAAGTGTAAAGTGCTATTCTCTCCTTTAACCTCCATAAGAAAGGAAACATATTGTTGTTATTTTGATGCAGAAGAATTCACGATCGTGGATAGATTTAAGAAGTAAATGTCTCCATGTTGCTTCTATTGTAGGGTGCAGGGCAAGGAAGACTGCTAAATGGTGTTACGTTCTGCCACAGGACACGCAGAACAAGACACGCGTGTTCTGTTTAGCAGATTTTTTCATCAAATGTTGGACACCGGACAGACTGGACAGGACGGACGACTGAAGGAGGGTATAAATGATTTTTTTGTCCCTATCCGTTCCGAGCTAACCCTCGGAACAGACAGGACGAAATTCGTCTCCCGCCCCCGACGACCCCGAGCCCTCGGCCTCTGCCCCCATCTCCTTCTCCCCGAGCCCTCGACCTCTGCCCCCATCTCCTTCTCACCGAGCCATCGACCTCTGCCCCCATCTCCTTCTCCTCCACCTTTGCCTCCATCTCCCCTGCCTTTCTCCTCTTCTCCGCCCCCGACCTTACTTTCTCCTCCATCTCCGCCCTCTATCGCCCGAGCTGCCCTAGCCGTCACCCTGTAGCCCCTTCTTGTCTTCCTTGCCCCTCACGCTTCTTCACCTTCCTTCAACCTCTCACCTCCTTCAGCTGCCCCTCGCCCTGCCTATCAAGCAATCTGCAACCTCTCCGCCTAGCAGCTCCTCAGCTTCCTCTTCTCCTCTCCTTAGCAGGAACGACAGCTCTCCGCAGCAGCGACTCTTCCGCATCTCTGTCGAGGTTAGGCGCAGGTTGCTTCTCTCTTTCTTTCTCTCTGTTATTTTCCTTTTCCCTGACCGCAGGCTTACTCCTTTTTCTTGCCCTTTTTCCATTGCCGGTTATCGTTTACAGGCCACCAGCAGACCAGTCGTAGCTTCCATTGCAGCCCAGCAACAGCTTCTCGTCGAGGTAAGGGCATCCTCTTTCTCTCTGCTTGGTTAGTGTTCATTGATCCTTTGTAATTATGATATGCATCTCCTGAATCTGTATATAAGTCAGGCCGGTAATTACGAATGACACTCAAGCTTTGCCTTTTGAACTGCATATTTGCCCTTGTTTTTTTTTTCTTTTTTCCTGAATTACTCTGTTGTTACTCGTTAAGTTCAAAGAAGATGAAGTGCCTGAACACCAACTCGTTAAGTTCCTTCTTTCCTCCTCTTTTTTTTTGAATGACGATCGACCAAACTTCCAAGCACTATATATCAGGCCTGATGTCTACAATAATAAATAGTATTAATTGGCGTCCTCTGATTACCAGCTCCTAAAGATTGGTGCTTTCCGATGGAATCATACTCTTGTGCATATCATGGAGTTCTCCTGAAAAAGGACAACTCAATGCTCTTGGCTTTCTGAAACGCCCAACATTTTACTCACTTCCATGGAAGCACTGTTGCAAAAGAGATGTGGGCAGTTAGAAGAGGATAGAATCGTCCTTCCTCATTAACTTCTTAAAGAAAATTTCATGTATGAATTGAGATAGCATCTCTCTCATCTTTCCCCCACATACATCATCTTGGCATCATTGCCATGGCTGCCACTGTTGTTGGTGCCTTTTCTTTTTTCCTTCTTTCAAAAATATCTTGCAGATCTATGGATTCCTGCATCTTTGAATCTCTTACTGCATGCAGGAACCTTAGAAGCCTACAAAAGTTTGGCTGTTTTAGGAACCAGCAGTCAAAGCTGCATGACCAGATCCTACAGAAAATTAAGCTTTGAAAAGGAAAATAAAAGAAGAAATGGCTGCTTTTTAGTTACATCCTGATTGGAGTTGTTATGTTGCTTATCAAGAAGAGATTACCTAAATTGGCTGGCGCTTCTAGATCTGAGCTGGTCCTTTGAATGGTTCTGGGCTCAGAACACTAAATCAGACATTGACAATAAAGATGAGCTCATTGAAGAAGTTAAGAAATTGAAGAAGAGAAAAACTGTACGTAAGAGTATTAATTTGCTTCTTTTATGATTACTACCACTATCCGCACACACACAAGCAACTAGTCCTATAATCAATATGTTCAGAGCAAATCGGGGCATGATTTGCAAAAGCTATTGATGCTTAGAAACAGGTCTGTCTCATAGCTTCGATTTCTAGACATGGGTATGCATCCCCTAAATCTGCTAATGATTAACGTATTTGCATCAACCAATGATTAACACAGAAAACTTCTTATAAGACAATAAAATGTAGCAGCACAAGCATGTAACTGCAGCCAATAGCACAAAATGATGCCATAGCTGAATGAAAATGCTCATTAAATGCCTTTGCTGTTTTAATGAGTGTGTTCAGGGAGAGAAGGCTATGGAGTATTTTGGTCATGAGCAAATCTCTGAGTTTGGGCCTCATAGGGAACGTTATGGAGGGAGGCCCATACTAATTTTGACGTATGAAAACCATATATTCTATTACCTCTAGGCCAAAGAATGGGAGCAATTGGTTTCTGTAGTTAGTGTTAAAGAATGTGTGGTTTTACGTGAAGATGGAAATATCCTCTTTAGTACTGAGCTGTACTAACTGATTCCTTCCTAGCAACGGCTTGACATGGTTTCTGATGGTTCTATCTTTTCCTACTTTTCTTGTAACTGAAAAGACAACTGCTTTTAAGACGGCATCAAATTATCTTTACCATGGAAATGATTGCATAATGCGATGAATGAAGGATTCTGAGGTTACTAATCAAGTTCAATTTTTTTGTTGTAGATAAATAGTTGGCTTTTCATTTCCTAGATATCAATATTTATTCTCTTGCAAATTTTATAGAGCCTTTATGTGCTCATCCTCCCTTAGCCAAAGTTGGTGTCAATACACATATCCTAGAAACAAGTGAACAACTCTGTTATCCTTTCATCAACAATTAGTTAACACAAAAGGATGGTTAAAATGGGAAAGTAGGCTGAGACGGCATGTCAACAACATGAAACCTTCGCAGGCTGGATGATCCGCCAACGATCCATCTGATACACAATGCTGCAAATAGTGGATGGTCTGTACATTTGTAATAAATCAGAGGATCTATAATTTCTTCAACCTGCAGGTTGAACTGTCTGTCCCTTCTTAAATACTAAACTAAGCATTCACAGGATAAAAAAAAAAGGCTATTTCTAATGTAGAATCAGGAACTATGGCCCTAAAATTATGACTTTGTTTTTGGTTTGTAACAAAACGTGCCATCTGGTACTGACAGTTTGTGTTTCTTCGCTTTGCTTTTCCCCAAAACATAGGTTATTTTTTTATTAGTTCATCTTATGCTTACTGAAAAGTTGGTGTTTCTCAAGCCTGTAGTATAACATGAAAGTAGCTACTCTGTCCTATTTCCATTGGGTCCAGAGTAATCTTTGCACTCTCGAGGTACTGCATTTACAGATATCCATTAGCTATGCATGCCTGGACTATTCTAGCATCAAGTCCTAGTGACTGTCTTTATGCTGGAAAGAGACTGCTGGGTTTGACCAATCCAACTGTTTTAATGAGCATTTTCATTCAGCTATGGCATCATTTTGTGCTATTGGCTGCAGTTACATGCTTGTGCTGCTGCATTTTATTGTCTTATAAGAAGTTTTCTGTGTTAATCATTGGTTGATTTCTAGACATGGATGTTTGCAAAATCAACCCCTAAATCTGCTAAACCTGATTTCGTTTTCTAAACTATGTTTTAAGACCTGGTTTGTCTATTTGGATGACTGTCCAAGCCAAGGTTTAACTATTTTTTTTTTGGTTTGAGGATGAGTGTTGGAATTCCCTTCTTACAACGAAAACTGATACACAACGAAAAGGCTTGGCCTTTTATTCCTGTTAAAAGAGAGTTTTTAAGTTTGAAACTACAAATACGTATTTTTTTCACACCTAACATAATATCCCAAATATAAATAGTGATGCTCCATTAATCCATAGAAATAAAATGTGAAAATTCAATAACAATTCATGTGAAGTGCGGTGCAACTTGCACCTTTCCATGATGACGATGATGATGTTGCCAACGGTTCACGCATCACTCTCCACCTCCTCGCCTACAAGCGTTGATGCCATTGTATAGTGCACAGCAGAGAAACGTGTGATGCAGAGACGGGCAGCATCATCGATTCATGGCCATTAGGCCATCATGTGCCGCATCAACAACATCAATGATGTCATCATCAACCCAACCAGCTCACATGAGACCTTACCATTCTCTACTTAAAAGCAACTTTTATGGTGTTGGCATGGTATCCCATGATGTCACCATCATCATGTCATCTCCTCCTTGCTGCCAAAACAATTCTTCTGTAATAGTGAATGTGTGGTCATTATCAATACAGCCGCTGCCAACCAATGGTCTTCACAAATTATGTGAAAAATCTTCCTAATCAGATATTTGTGGATGACTGGTTCAAATCTGGTTGTTGATAATTTTAACAAAGTTTGGCTGCAAATTTGTTAGGCACAATAACATTAGAAAGCAACAGTATCTTTTTGCTTCTGAAAATCCTCCATGTGTTGGCCAAGGTGCTATGCTATGATAAATTGGCCAATACCACCAGAGCGTAAACTAAGAGAGAATTAATAAGATCGAAATCACACACATAGGAGGTAGGTAGGCATTTTCTTTGCCGAACCTCGTTAACCTGTGCATTTTTTGTGTGACTGTGATATGAACCGATTTGTTTAAGTGCATGGGGTGAACTTTTTGATTTGAGATTAGGACTTTTGACGTTTCATAGAGTGAATTGTTCTCGATCATAACTGCACGTATGTTAAATAACACTTTTTTAAAAAGTTGTCAGTTACAATCTTAGCAGTAGCAAATTAAAAGATGCGAGAGACTAGATGGTGTAGCCCAAAGTTTCTTGTGCAGAAAAGTGCCTATGTGCGTATCTGAGACGTTTCCAACTGTGTGTAATTTAACATATGTAGTTCACACATGCACGTACCATAGAGTAGATGAGATTTGCCTATGAAAAGACATTGACAGTAAAAGAAAAAAGAGAGAGAAGTAACATGTATTCTTGGTTACAACTGATATAACATATGTTGAGAGACAGTAGATCAGAAGAGATTGACAGTAAAAAAAAAGGAAGTTAAAATGTGTCTTCTTAGTTACAACTGATGTGACACATATTGAGAGACAGTAGATCAGAGGTTTACTTGAAAATTCAATTCTTTCTGTGGGCTGCTGTCACCTGTGAAAGTTGATTAGAAGTTCTGTCAACAAATTCTCCTTTGGCTGCTTTGAAGCCCAGACATGCTCTTGATGCTGAACAGTCAGCATCTGTTCTGAGTAGTTTGAATATTGTATATGTCTTACTGAAATATTTTCTGTTTTTCTGATCTAACCTCATTCATAGTTCATAAAACAAAAATTTCTAATCTCTATTCTTTCACAAATGATAGGAAACTCTCATGCATATATACACAATGTTTATCAAACAGTTTGCAATCAGTTCATATAGTTGCCTATACAGTCCCCACAAAATGCATGTAATTTACTTACTGGTTTCTTCAACTATTTGCCTCATTTATTCATTTCTAGGTGCCTCTCATTACAATTATTTCATTATGTACTTGAATTGCTTAAGATTTTTGGAATCAACACTCCTTAGCCAAAAATTTCAGGCTCCGCCATGCGTAAACTCTACTCCGAGGTTAACTGGACCATGGGGACCTGTCTATTGGTTTTGGTTCTAATAATGCGATATGCATCACTATCGAAACAGAACCATTGTTTCAATAATCATATCTGATGTTGATGGGACAACAATCTGCAACCCATTTGATGCTTAACACTCATGAGAATCCAGCCAATGAAGCGGAGTCCCAGACTCTATGGTACGTGCATGTCTTTTCAAATGCACGTATGTTAAATTACACATGCACGTACTAGAAAGGGGGGAAAAATGACCTTCTTGCTCCATGAGTTGCTTGTAATTGCTTTGATAATGTCCATTATATCATCACCAAAGTGCACATGTCCTTGATGTGGCTTATCAGAGAGTTGAACTATAATGTAAATGCGGACTTCTTGATCGGTCTGTTCATTGCTTAAACATATTTGTTTATTTGATGTTGCTAATTGTATATTTGCTTATTTGCACAAGCAGTCAATTGTTTAAACTTATTTCATGTAACTAAATTGTTTGATTTTCTTGTACTTCTATTTGTTAAACTTAGATGAGTAGCCACCATGACAAACTACAGTGGGATGAAAATCAAGTGTAGTTTTTATTTGACATGATGTTAGAGCAAGCAAAGATTCCAGGAATGCGAACATCAGGTGGACTAAAAGAAACTGCTATGAAGGTGGTTGAACAAAAAATGATAGAAGCATATGGATCAATGTTTACATTAGAGAAAATTCGAAACAAGTTGAAAAGAGCAAAACCTGACTTACAACTGATGAAAGAGATGCTTACTGCTTCAGGATTTGGGTGGGACCTAGATAAAAAAATTATACAAGCGGATGATAATGTGTGGAAAGAATATATACAAAAGTACCCAAATAGAAAAAAATATAAATTGCCAGCAACATGGAAATATTATGAGCATGCAATAGAAATTTGGGGTTCTTCTACTGCATTGGGTGACAATAGGAGTGGCGTAGATAGTAGGCCACTAGATGATATACAAATAAATGTGGATGAGCAAGATGAGAATGATTTTCAGTTACCTACTTCACCAATGGATAGCAATACTCATACTCAGGGAGAAACCTCTAACAGCATGAGGGGAAACAAAAGAGCGAGAACCTCTACAACCATGAATGATGATACTTTTGAAACCATTGGTGAGTACATACGACAACTTGTGGAAACCCAACCTGCAGCTATTTTGCAGAAGAGTGGAGCAATTTTAAGAGATATGCATGCAAAAGGGGAAATAGATAATCATTTGTTTTTCAGATCAGTTGATTTACTCTCTAATTTTGATAAAGCAAATGCTTTTCTTATGATGCCACGTGAGTTGCAGGTTACTTGGTTGCGCATGCAGATTGGCTAAACGGTAGGTAATGTTTGTAGCTAAGTATCATTATGGAAGTTTATGCATTACTTTTGATATGTGTAATTGTTTGTAATTTGTGATATATAATAATTGTTTGTAATAGTGTATTTTTGATGTTTTTAATTGTTTATAATTTGTGATATATAGTAAATTGCTATGAACTCATACTTGCAATTAAATAGTGTTTATTCTCATGAAATTTATGTATTTATTATCAGGATGGATGAAATATCCACAGTTATCTTTATTCTTCTTATGTGGTTGATGATGGAACGCTTAAAAGCTCAAAGTAGACCTACTAGAAATTTAGTACATACTAATCGACTAGCAGGAGCCCAATTTGTGCATGACTGTATGCACGGACACCCAAGAAATTGTTTAGATCTATTGAGGGTAGATCAACGAACATATGCATTATTATGCAATTTGCTAAAAAGTAGGGAGTTATTGTGTGATGTAAGAGAAATCACAATTGAAGAACAAGTAGCGATATTTCTCGTTACTTTGGGACATGATCAACGAAATCGACGAACCCAATATGATTTTCAGCACTCAGGACAAACAATTAGTAAGTACTTCAACTTAGTTTTGAAAGCAATTCTTCGCATTGCACATGTATACATGGGACGTAGAGATGATACTACACGAGCTCGAATTAGAGGAGATCCACGTTTCTTTTCATATTTTAAGGTAAACAACTATAATCCATAATAGATATAGTCAACATTTTTATTTATGGTAAAACGTTTAGAATATTAACACATATTACGTATCAATAGGATTGTTTGGGAGCAATTGAAGGTACACACATTCCAGTATATGTTTGAAGAGATGGCCAAAATCGTTGGCGAAATAGAAAAGGGTTTTTATCTCAAAATGTTTTAGCAGTGGTGGGATTCGATATGCGGTTTCACTACATACTAGCCGGTTGGGAAGGAAGTGCAACTGATGCAAGAGTATTGTATAGTGCATTGGAAGATAATCTTCATCCATTAGAAATTTCACATGGTAAGAAAATAAAGATTCATGATTTAAATTTACTATCATTAATTTAATTGTTTGACTGACAAAACACATATTGTTGATTATGAAATAGGTAAATATTATCTTGCTGATGCTGGATACCCAAATATTATCGGATTATTAACTCCATATAGAAGATGTCGGTACCATCTATCAGAGTTTAATGTGTTTGGATCTAGGCAAATTGAGTACAACTATAGACATTCATCTTTGCGCACTACTGTGGAGAGAGTATTTGGTTTGCTTAAGGCAAGGTTTCCGATTTTGAAGAATCATGTGTCATATCCAATATCCACTCAAGTTAAAATTGTACAAGCAACATGTGTTCTTCATAATTTTATAATCAACCACAATCCAAATGCTGAACAATTTCCTTCTGATGATATAAATGATAGTGAAGTAAGTGAAATTATAAATGATGATGAAAATACTGAACAAACACAAATACGTGGTAGCAACAATGAACTTCATGAGCAGATTACTTCAACAATGTGGAATGATTATGTTTCAAGTAAGATATTGATTGTGTAACATTCTCATTATATTATGTCATTGTTTTAATTATACTTGATTATTTTAATACTTTATGGTGATAACCTAATTATTTGTTTGTCTTTTTAATTTCTGAAATGCAGGAACTAGACGGTGATGCATCTTCTCAAGTATTGCATAACTTCGATGGGAAGAGTAGTGTGCATGATAGAAGACTAGTTATTTAGCAAGATGTCATAGTTGTATTTTGCTTTTACAGTCGATGTAATAATCCCTGCTTCATTTTATGTTTAATTGAAAGCTTTTCCTGCTTGAACTGTAAAGATATTTGAAGAGATGTCATGTTGTGGCTAAGAGACCCGCCAGATCTCTTTCTTTCCATCACATTCTTCTTGTGAAAGTGTCAACTGTTCTTCCAGTTTTTCATAAAAGCTTTGTCACAACTGTGGTTGTGACATTCTGAACTGGTTCATGTATATTTGATTAAATGTATGCTTTTACTCTTTACAAGAAGAGTTCATTTGAAATGAAGGGTGCACGCTCTTACATTATTTGAACATGTTCCTTCCAATGTGATGTGAATGCTTCTCCCTTTGTTCACTGGCGTTTTGTATTGCTTCCTGATAAAAGTCTTCTATGTTTTTTGTTTTTTCTTATTTATTGTTGATGAAGTTGTACTTGTAAATAAAATATTCTATGAAAATAGATACAAGAGATATTGAAATTGAAGGTTTCTTTCAGTACAAACGTCAAACAGGACGGACAGAACGGATAGATCAGACAAGACAAAAACAAATGTCAGACAAGACAGACAAAACAGACAGAACAGACACACACGAAACAAACGCCGGACAAGAAGGACATAGTGTTCTGTTCCTAAAATCATCAAACGGTGGATAAGGAACACCATTGTCCATGAGGATAGGACAGTGGTGTAATGGACAGGACGTCCTGTCTGTCATGTCCCAATGGACAGCAATCAAACAACCTCTTACGGTCGGTCTCTTCTGCGGGTCTCTACAAAATCGTGTTTCAATTTTTTGTATTATTGATAAACTGTGGCAGTGGGTTCTTCATATCCAACTTGGAGTTAGGAGTTACTATTTCAATTAGCCCCACCAAATGGAGCAACCTTCTTAGTAAAACCATCAGGGCTCCTTTTGACTTGCAATCTAGGAATTCGTTGTTATTATCCTATAGAATTTTTGTTCACATTTCCTGTTGTAACCCCATTTTGAGGTGGTTGCTCTACTTGTTAGGCCTTGTTCAATGGCTAGGGAGTTGTTTTGGGATTCCTTTCCCAATTGTTTAAGGGATTAATGTGGCAGCAAACCCCCTCTCTTTCTCTTGTGGGTATTTGGATACACATGGGTACTTTTTCGATCAAAATTGATCCAAATTACTTACTTTTACTTGATTTAATTTGTTTCTAACCCAGCCTATATTCTATTTTGAAAGTATTGATCATCAACATGTACTATTTTTATTTATATTCCTTGTCTATTTAAATTATGCTTTCATTTTGATTTTTTTGTGGTATTTTGCTTATATACACTATGTTGTACCCTCATATCCACATTTTTTAAAGTTGCTGTACCTGCGCCCATATTTTTGTGCCCATATCGAACCCGTACGTATACCCATGCAACTTAGATTATTAGCTCTCGAATTGGCCCCCATTCGAATTAAGAGATTCTGGTTGAATCTCTCCCCTTTTAGAGAGAGATATAGAGAGAGAGAGACCAGCAATTTCTTATGTTTAAGATGCCGTAAGATACACATGTTGAATTTGGGAGATACAACACATGGTTTTTATACCAAATTTACAAAAATACACATTATCCGTTCAAGATCATGTATTTTTCTTTGATCTCTTACTATTTTGACAGTGCAATTTGCAAAATATGACAACCACAAGTGTAGATTCCTCCGATGTCATATTTCTAGAGATTTAAGGTTCATGGTCTAGGCTTTTTGGGTTAACGGTGTAAGATTTAGGGACAAATGAACATATAGACAAACATTATAGAACGCCATATACAAACATGCATGTTAATGACATATATTTGATAAATATCTACATAAACAAATACTTAGAAGAGATACACATCAAAATATAGGAAATGGAATTTGAATGATCTGTGCAAACTGACAACTATCATAGCTATTGCAATCCATCTTAACAAACGGCTTAAAAAGTTTCAACTTTTTTAAGATGATTTGGATATGGCTCTACCCATGACCAGCATGACTGGATCCATGGAGATGAAAAGGTAGGGAGGGGAGAGGCACAACCTACCACCACATCCACCGCCTTCTTTATTGAACTCTTAATAGAGTGGAAGTTATAGGAGTAACAATGGTGGAGACGTTCCCCTAAACACAAAAAGAAAGGTAGAGAAAAAGGAGACAGCAATCTCAAATCAGAAAAGTACCTTGGTTCAAGGTCCACCATCGGTATCTAACTATCTATTAGATTGCCCGATCATGTGTGTGTATGTGTGTTTTTTTTCTACATTAACATGTAGTAGCTATAGCCCCTCAGCAAAAAAGTTTGCACACCGCCACTACTGGACGTGTGGACTTATTTTCATCTTGTTCTTATACAATTCATCACAATTTTTCATATGTTTCTTGCGATCATTGTTCTCGGGAAGTGTTTGCAAACTACGAACAAGGGAGAGACAACTAAGATGCGATCAGAACTCTGATATTTAGTTTGAATTTATAGGGAGTTTTTGTTTGGAGTGGAAGAATGTGTGTCAAAATTCTTGGAAGTGAAGGATGTCATGTAGAGTTTGTAAAACAAATATCCATGCCCATGGTTTTGCAACAATGATACACAAATTCATCATCATTAACGCTAATGCCTTGGTCATCACCATCTTTGAGCTAAATTTAAACAGCCGATAGCTTTTTCAATACCATAGAAAAAGGCACAAGCATTTTCCGGATTGGGTTTGACACACTGCACAACCAACGTGATCGCCCTCGCATACCAAGCTTTTCTACATCCTCAATGGACACTCCAAAAATAGTAATAGAAAAGGGTTAAAGGGGTTCGGAAAATCTCAGGTCTGTGGGTTCTGCACCCAAGATCTCCTTTGTGATCTTGCTTGCCACGAGAGGCTCTGGAGGATCGATTACTCCACCATTTGCAACCATGACTGTCCGCTTTTATCTTCCTCAATGGCAGACTGATGTCTCCAACCGCTTGTTTGTCTTCCTCCCTAAACCAAATAGAACATCATTTCAATCACAAACCATGTGGCTTGCATGTCAAATGGGGAAAGGTGATTTAAGAAAAAAAGTTGAAAGTGTTTGAATTCTTTTATGCAACCAATTTTTTATTTGTAAGGGGGACTAAACGTGACATTCAAAAACCCATTCTTTACCTCTTTGAGAGGGTAAGAGCTACTACTGTCATCCCTATACTGCGGCAATCTGGAACTGTGATGAACTGCAGTAGAAACAAAAACAATGGGTAAAGTCTACATAACGCATGAAGGAACGTTAATGACACTACAACATGAGCACCATCATTGCAAGACCAACCATCTAGCTGGAAGTGTCAGAAGGATGAAACCTAAACATCAGATCCACAGAATAGTATATAACAACAATTAATAAGAGTACATAAGTGGTTCCCAATATGAGAATGTTGAGGATTTTCACCGCTTTTTTGGCAACTTCAAGATGAGACCTACTAGTCTTCATCTCCCTCTCACTGCCTTTCAGCAGAATACATCTGCTTGGGATCAGGGTACATGAACTAGTTTATTCATGTTATCATTCTACAATATTTGCATTTCAAGATCAAACAGTGACTCCATTATTGGGAGAACATTTAGATTATTCTTTTTTAGTCTAAAGAGATAAAGAACAAGAAAATTGACTTGACTTTGGTTTTCAAAGAGAAGGGATTTGATTAGTCTTACTTTAGGGTCTCCTTAGTCCTCTCAAAACTAGCCATTAATGTATTTTATTTGGACAACCCGGCAGAAAAGAATTGGTCCATGGGTACATTATCATATCAAAATGGAACATCAAAGTTGTCAAGAGAAACATCGCTTAAATGATTCTCGTCATTAACCTAGGAAAAAGTGGAATAACTTTTTCACAACCATCTTGAAAAATTAAAGACAACAATCCTCACATTTCCATCAAGAGGCTTCCTCTCTGAAAAATGAAGTCCTAGGTCAACCCAGTAGCATGTCAAGGATATTGTTCGCTATATTACCTACAACTTATCTAGAACATCACAATTTTCCACAAACACTCTGCTTGGACATCAGACTAGGTAACATGAATCTAAATGCAGTCAAATACTGAATTGGATCATTTAGGAGACAAGTAACAAAGGACCTCCAATGTCCGCGTGCATAATTATCAATGTTAATGTCCGCTTGCATAATTATCAAGGTAAAAAATAGCTCTCCCTTGCCAATATGTAAATGAAGCTACAGTTGCAACAATAAGGACATGCAGTCAATTTTCACCATACGTTTACCAAAGGAAAGCAAGTTAGGACCCATATTGCACCTACACCCTAAGGCCTATAATTTAGGTTTTTTCCCCCATTCAACAAACCCAGTTATACTCAAGTACAAGGATTATCGATTCAATTTGCTTTATTCTATTAGAAAATAGTGACCTTCAGTTTATCGACCCTTTGATTGAGGGTTATCTGGACGATGGAAAAGATAAACAAATATGTCATTTCTCAAGGTCCATAGTGTTCTATGGAGAAATTAAATCCTTACATGGCTCCTGAGCACTAAATAGCCCCAAAAAAGAGAGTGAGAAAAGACAAAGTCTTTGAAAATATTTCCTCTTTCTAACATGTTTCACTGCCCACATGTAAAATTTCTTGTGGCTCACATCTAGTGCCAGATACTAGCTTGATTTTATTTTTGTAGATTTACCTATCAATAAAGGAAGCATACCTTGAGTTGGGTTTCTTAACTGAAGAAACAAACCAACACCATGATCAGAGGATTCCATCTGCATATGGCTTGCATCTTGCAAAACTGGAATGCAAATTGGAGGAACAAGATCTAGGTCTAGCTTTCGGAATATAAATGTTGTATACAAACCTTACAAATAATTAATAAACATATTTGTGATTAGCAAGTTTTTATATCTAACGGTTAAACAACACTAAGACTATAACTTCAGAAAAACTTAACGTTCACCTAGCAGATCAAAGAAGCGAGTGAGTAGTTTTCCTCGAGGATCCACAAAATTTCCACCATTACAAAGCAGGCCTGCAAATTGTGCCCTGAAAGACAAATGCTGAAATTAAAAAGTTTGCTTGCAGATCATTTCACAATACTTGAAGTCATATAGATCTGAGAATTTAGTAAGCACTCCAAACCAGAATAACCAATCTCAAGTGCACAAGAAACAGTAAACATGCCAATCTTTAAATACTACAAAAAGGATATTAACAAAACTAAGAAAGGAAAAAGTAGATTCAATGAGTTCCTGGCAGCAACAATATTTCTATACTGAAAAGTGTTGGAAGAACATGATATTTTTATTGGGATTTCAGATGAATCATGTAGATCTCTAGAGCGACTATGAGATCATTTACCTCATCAATTTCACCTATTGTTTCTTATCATATTGGTGAGGTGCATCATGAAAAGGAAACCCCATGGTAAATGCTCATCAAACTGACCTTCTCTAACTACCAGATGATTGGCAAACTAAGTTTTGGCATTAAAGTCAATTTTCATGTTAAACTTCAGGTTTATCATGACACCAAGGACTCTCAAACCTTTTGTTCTTCGTAGCTTCTTATATGAAAGAAAAATCAACAGCAAGAGACACTTTTTCTTCTTTAATGGTACATAGTTGACATTTGGGTCAGTTGCATCCTTCAATAGAACCATTACTCACACATCATTTATTACCTTCATAACTGGACACTAAAGCAATCAAATAAATCGACCGGATGTGAATAATCTTCTTGTATTTAGAAAAATGTATGTTTATGTGTAAGTCGTCATCCTGGTATACACTAGCAGTCAAGGAGTTCTGAGTTAAGGGGTTTAGAATTGGATCTAGCGGGTCTGTCATAGACTTAGTATGTAATAAAACCAACCCAATTGAGCTGTATATAAGCCGAAGGGAGATTAACCTAAAACACATGACGGATAATCACCGAAGGTTGCGCTTTCTAGCAGTTGGGTCGCTTGAGTCTTGTGGCTGGTTAAGAGTTTTGTGCTCTTAAGTAGCCGAGTGTTTCCTCTTGTTAGCCGAGAGCTAACAACTGTATCAAAGCCAAATGGGTGACAGGGTATCCTCGCACGAAATCATGGCTACAGTGGAAGCTCTTCACACATGGATGGAGGAAGCAGTCAATGCCATGAACCGCCGATTGCAGACGGTCGAACGACATAATCATATGGCAGACAAAAGAATGCAGACCTTCATGGTAGATCAGCAATCGTTGGCGACCATGATGAAGGAGATCCTTCAACAAGGTAGGTTCTCTAACTCCCCTAGCATGATGAGAACAGAGAATGGAGATCCATTAGGTGATCGTTCAACAGGGATCAGTGGAGAACCCTCCAACTCTCTGGGAAATGGGACACCAAACTCGTCGGTGTCTGCAGGTGGAAGGGAGATGGGGGAATTCAATGGACCAGACAGCTAGAGGTCGACGAAAATGGATTTTCCCAAATTCGCAGAAGAAGACTCCTTGAGCTGGATATTCAAATTAGAGCAATTCTTCGAATGTCAAGGAACGACTGATGCGTAGAAGGTGAGTCACGTGGTAGTGCATTTCAAGGGACCAGTGATTCGATGGTATCGTTGATTGCTGTCGCAGCAAGGGAAGCCCAACTAGGAAGGATTAGTGGAAACCATGAAGGCACAGTTTGGCCCTTCCTCCTATCTTGACTATAATGCCAAACTCTCCAAAATCAGACAGAAGGGATCAGTCGTCGACTACCAGGAAAGATTTGAGGAGCTCAGCAATATGGTAAGGGGTTGGCTTGTTGCCGGCCTCATTGGGGCCTTCATCGGACAACTCAGGGAAGAGAT
Source organism: Nymphaea colorata (assembly GCF_008831285.2). NCBI lineage: Eukaryota > Viridiplantae > Streptophyta > Magnoliopsida > Nymphaeales > Nymphaeaceae > Nymphaea > Nymphaea colorata. The sequence continues at coordinate 12,991,403 of NC_045148.1, read as the reverse complement.
ACAGATTGAAGTTCAGGCCGTGAAACCACGCAGCCTAATAGAGTGTTTCAAACTAGCGAGGATTGTGGAGAAGAAGAGCAGACGTCTGGCCATTTCAGGCAAGGGATAGAGTAAGGACACCCATAGCCAGGGGTGGCAACACGTGCAGAGGATGCCAACTCGAAACCAGCCATCAACAGGGGTGATCCTCTATCGAAACAAATAATTCAACGTTTGACACCAAAGCAGATCAAGGATCATAGGTACAGAGGTGTCTGCTTCCATTGTGACCAACCCTGGTCTCTTGGTCACGCGTGTCGCAAATTCCACATGTATTTGGTGGAAGAAGAGGAAGAAGCTCCAGAGGACAACATAGAAACACACGAGCTAGCGAGACATGAGGTCAAAGGAACAAGCGAGATACCTTTGGAGATCTCGCTACATGCATTAGCAGGGGATGAAGTGCCCCAGCTGATGATGGTCAAAGGGTGCTTGAGAGGGAGACGAGTGAGTATTCTGGTGGACATAGGGTCCACTCACAACTTCATTTGTGAGAAATCAACAAAATCCCTGGGGTGCAAGATCAATAATTAGCCATCGTTTGATGTGGTAGTGGGAGATGGAAGCGTCCTCAAATGCCACGGCAAATGCGAGCGGGAGGCATTGGAGATAAAAGGGCGACAATTCCTGGTAGAACTATATACGCTGGCCATGGCAGGAGCCCACTTGGTCCTCAGGATCCAATGGCTGAGGGGCTTGGGAGACGTCATTTGGGATTTCATGGGAATGAAAATGCACTTCAGCCCACAGGGGAACGAGCGTTTCATGCTAGAAGCACCACCTCACAAGAAGACCACATAAGAAATTACGTCAGCCAAGATGATGATGTGAAGGGCTGCGTCATTCGTCCTACTATCGTCAATAGAACCATGGGGAGACGTGAGCAAGCCAGCAGTAGCTGGAGTTTTCTATCAAGAAGCTCTGCAGATTTTCTATCGAGCTCTGTAGAAAATTGTAGCAGAGTTCCATCATTTGTTCGACAGCCCAAAAGGACTATCACCCCCATGATCATGCAACCATAGGATCGAGTTATAGTCTGCAGCAGCAGCGGTGAAGCAACGCCCCTACCGCTACAGCCTGTACCAATGTGAGGAATTAGAGAAGCAGGTGCAAGAGATGTTGGAACAAGGAGCGATTCAACCAAGTAAAAGCCCCTTTGCATCTCCCGCATTGTTGGTGAAGAAAAGGGATGGGAGTTGGCGCTTTTGCATGGACTACAGAGAGTTCAATGCCTTGATAGTGGAAGACAGGTACCTGATTCCCACTATTGAGGAGTTGCTTGATGAACTCCATGGTGCCACCCATTTCTCCAAGCTAGATCAATGCGTAGTTACCATCAAATCCATGTAGCTGCAGAAGATGTTCCTAAAACGGCCTTCCAAATGCATGACGAGCATTAGGAATTCCGGGTGATGCCATTTGGCCTCATCAACGTGTCATCTACATTTCAATCACTAATGAACGACATCTTCAAACCCTATCTTCGTAGATTTGTGTTATTTTTCTTCCCGATATCCTTGTCTATAGCGCAACAGAGGAGAGGCACTCCCAACACCTACGGATTGTGTTGGCAAAACTACAGGAACATCAGCTCCATGCCACGTTATCCAAGTGCTCATTTTGAGCGCCACAAATCATATACCTCGGACACGTGATCAACCAGGGACGAGTCAACATGGAGGAGGAGAAGGTGAAGGCAGTTCACAACTGGAGTCTGCCAAGGTCGGTGAAGGAGCTCATATCCTTTCGAGGTCTAGCAGGATACTATCGCAGATTTGTGCAATGATTTGGGATCATGGCCGCACCCCTCATCGGGCTTACCAAAGGAAACCAATTTGTATGGGAGCAGGCCGCTGAAAACGCCTTCAACACCCTAAAGCAGGCGATCACTACAGCACCCGTTCTCTGAATGCCTAAGTTCAAGCTCATGTTCGTAATGGAATCAGATGCATCAGAGCAAGGAGTCGGTGCAGTCCTCAGTCAGGAACAACATACAGTGGCATTCTTCAGTAAAGCGTTCGGTCCTACAATTCGAAATAAGTTTGCCTATGAAAGGGAGCTCATAGCAGTTGTTTTGGCTGTGCTGAAATGGAAGTACCACCTTGCTGGGCAGACACTTCCTGGTGGTGACAGACCACCATAACCTGTAATATTGTCTCAAACAATAAGTCTTGTCTCCTACATTGCAGAAATGGTTCTTTAAGCTGATGGGATTTGATTTTGAAGTCCAGTTCAGGAAGGGGAGAGAAAATATGGCAACAGATGGACTATCACATGCTAATACTATGACATGTTAATGCATTGCACGACCACCTCTTCATGACCATCTCTCAAGTACAACTCTTTCTATGACATAAAATAAAGGAAGCCCACCAACAGAGCGAGTTACTAAAGCGAATCAGAACTCGGCTACAAAATAGCCCCATACAATGCTATGGCTACGAGTGGAAGGAGCCATACTTGAGCTATAGAGGGAGGATTTTCATTCCCTCGAATTTTGATCTCCCACAGCTTCTCTTGGAACATTTCCATCATGAAAAAACCTCGGGTCATGGCGGGACAGAGGGTGCATATCACCATTTGAGAGCCACCTTCTTCTGGCCAGGCATGAAACGAGCAGTCAGGGAGTATGTGCGCACATTTCAGGATACAGTGGGACGACTTCACGGTCTGCCTCGCTCCATCGTAAGTGATATACTTCCAGCTACATGGAACGAAATTGCACATGAGCATGGCTTAGCCCCTAATTGGATGGCAAGTAAGAAATTGTAAACAAAAGCTTGGAAACCTACTTACGTTGCTTCATAGGCAGCGACCCAAGTTATGAGCTGATTACCAGATGCAAGGCAGGACCAGACCCGTCACTCTCTTGGGTCTAGTTCCTCACCACAAGTTCCACCTTTGGGCATCACGAGAGGAGGTGCCTCTGCGTAGATACGCAAGGCGGACCAAGGGATGACTTGTAATTTTGATTTATATATGTTATTTTGTGATTCATTTTGTATGTATGTTCATGAGATATCTATGTGGGTCTGTTTGGGTTCGGGTTCATGAGATATCTATGTGGGTCTGTTTGGGTTCGGGCACTTGTACAGGACCCGACCCGTTGCTACTCTCGCCTACGTAAAGGGGCGACGATTCTATTTTGAGACACTTGATGTTGAATGAAGTTAAAAGGTTACTTTTGTTTTATGTTGTCTTTTTCTTCATTGTCCTCTAGCGTATGAGTTTTAGTTTCTGTTTTCTATAGTTTTGTGTGTTCTGCAAGGTTGTCTTGCATCAAAATTGGTATCAGATCGAGGTTTCGGCCCTGCCCTATCGTGCCATGGCTACAAAAGCAGCTGAGGAAAAAAAAAGGCAAACTTGCTGCTGCTACAAGAAAAAAAGTTACAGTTTGCATCAAATGTAAGTGAGAAAAATCAAACAGAAATAGTGCAAACGGAAGAAGATAATGAAGAAATTTTACAACAAACTGTGGCATAGCATGACTCTGAAATCACCCATATGAGGCAGGATCTTGCTAGAGTAACCAGAAACATTGACGAGATCAGAGGAATGCTTTGTTCGTTTTTGCAGCATGCATAGAGTAAACATAAAATTTGCAGGCGTTTCTTGCTGCGAACTGTACTCCCAACATTTGCGCAGAGGGAGCAGACAAAGGTGAGCAGTCACGGAGAAGCGTTGAGAGTTTGGGGGAAAAAGGAGCCGCGCCTGATGGGAGTCCTGTCGGAGCTCCGTCGCTAGCCGTCAAACCTCACCCGATGTCGACACTCCTCACCGGAGTTCCTCTGCATCCCTCTAGGGCGTCTTCCTCCCATCGTTACGCAGGAACGATAGCCACAGACTCATCCCTGCCCACCGATCGGCAGACGCTGGTACTCTGCTCAGAAAGGAATGTCGACGGATCTTCCCACCACGTTGGGTGGGCAAGGGGAAGCGCAGAGGGCATCATCATTTCCATCCCCGGTCGATGGTAGTGCAAGGAACGTCACAAGCAATCTCGTCAGCAGTTGTGGAATTGGAGAAAAAAATCTAGTGGTGCCTCCATCTGCCTCCCGCCACAGATCGTGGATAGAGGGAGAGTCGCCCTCCGCTGTTCACCCAACATCATTACGGGTGGGGGTGCGGTGGGTGCCCCTCCCCCTGCCGCTAATTTCCCCTTTCAGCCTTAGGTGGAAACAGGGAAACCCAACCTTGCCTCGAGAGAAATCAAGCGGCCCGACAGTTCGAGCCAGTCACTTTTGAGACCGGTTCAAACTGACTTGGGCCAGGGGCCCGATTCAAACCCAAATCGCCCAAGGGTTTAGGGTTTAGGGTTTATGGTTCAGGGTTTAGGGTTCAGGGTTTAGGGTTTAGGGTTTAGGGCATAGGGTTTAGGGGTTGGCTTAGGGTTTAGGGGTTGGTTTAGGGTTTAGGGGTTAGGGTTTAGGGTTTAGGGTATAGGGTTTAGGGTTCACCATTTGAGAGCCACCTTCTTCTGGCCAGGCATGAAACGAGCAGTCAGGGAGTATGTGCGCGCATTTCAGGATACAGTGGGACGACTTCACGGTCTGCCTCGCTCCATTGTAAGTGATATACTTCCAGCTACATGGAACGAAATTGCACATGGGCATGGCTTAGCCCCTAATTGAATGGCAAGTAAGAAATTGTAAACAAAAGCCTGGAAACCTACTTACGTTGCTTCATAGGCAGCGACCCAAGTTATGAGCTGATTACCAGATGCAAGGCAGGACCAGACCCGTCACTCTCTTGGGTCCAGTTCCTCACCACAAGTTCCACCTTTGGGCATCACGAGAGGAGGTGCCTCTGCGTAGATACGCAAGGCGGACCAAGGGATGACTTGTAATTTTGATTTATATATGTTATTTTGTGATTCATTTTGTATGTATGTTCATGAGATATCTATGTGGGTCTGTTTGGGTTCGGGTTCATGAGATATCTATGTGGGTCTGTTTGGGTTCGGGCACTTGTACAGGACCCGACCCGTTGCTACTCTCGCCTACGTAAGGGGGCGACGATTCTATTTTGAGACACTTGATGTTGAATGAAGTTAAAAGGTTACTTTTGTTTTATGTTGTCTTTTTCTTCATTGTCCTCTAGCGTATGAGTTTTAGTTTCTGTTTTCTATAGTTTTGTGTGTTCTGCAAGGTTGTCTTGCATCAAAATTGGTATCAGATCGAGGTTTCGGCCCTGCCCTATCGTGCCATGGCTACAAAAGCAGCTGAGGAAAAAAAAGGCAAACTTGCTGCTGCTACAAGAAAAAAAGTTACAGTTTGCATCAAATGTAAGTGAGAAAAATCAAACAGAAATAGTGCAAACGGAAGAAGATAATGAAGAAATTTTACAACAAACTGTGGCATAGCATGACTCTGAAATCACCCATATGAGGCAGGATCTTGCTAGAGTAACCAGAAACATTGACGAGATCAGAGGAATGCTTTGTTCGTTTTTGCAGCATGCATAGAGTAAACATAAAATTTGCAGGCGTTTCTTGCTGCGAACTGTACTCCCAACATTTGCGCAGAGGGAGCAGACAAAGGTGAGCAGTCACGGAGAAGCGTTGAGAGTTTGGGGGAAAAAGGAGCCGCGCCTGATGGGAGTCCTGTCGGAGCTCCGTCGCTAGCCGTCAAACCTCACCCGATGTCGACACTCCTCACCGGAGTTCCTCTGCATCCCTCTAGGGCGTCTTCCTCCCATCGTTACGCAGGAACGATAGCCACAGACTCATCCCTGCCCACCGATCGGCAGACGCTGGTACTCTGCTCAGAAAGGAATGTCGACGGATCTTCCCACCACGTTGGGTGGGCAAGGGGAAGCGCAGAGGGCATCATCATTTCCATCCCCAATCGATGGTAGTGCAAGGAACGTCACCAGCAATCTCGTCAGCAGTTGTGGAACTGGAGAAAAAAATCTAGTGGTGCCTCCATCTGCCTCCCGCCACAGATCGTGGATAGAGGGAGAGTCGCCCTCCGCCGTTCACCCAACATCATTACGGGTGGGGGTGCGGTGGGTGCCCCTCCCCCTGCCGCTAATTTCCCCATTCAGCCTTAGGTGGAAACAGGGAAACCCAACCTTGCCTCGAGAGAAATCAAGCGGCTCGACAGTTCGAGCCAGTCACTTTTGAGACCGGTTCAAACTGACTTGGGCCAGGGGCCCGATTCAAACCCAAATCGCCCAAGGGTTTAGGGTTCAGGGTTTAGGGGTTGGCTTAGGGTTTAGGGGTTGGCTTAGGGTTTAGGGGTTAGGGTTTAGGGTTTAGGGTATAGGGTTTAGGGTTCACCATTTGAGAGCCACCTTCTTCTGGCCAGGCATGAAACGAGCAGTCAGGGAGTATGTGCGCGCATTTCAGGATACAGTGGGACGACTTCACGGTCTGCCTCGCTCCATCGTAAGTGATATACTTCCAGCTACATGGAACGAAATTGCACATGAGCATGGCTTAGCCCCTAATTGGATGGCAAGTAAGAAATTGTAAACAAAAGCCTGGAAACCTACTTACGTTGCTTCATAGGCAGCGACCCAAGTTATGAGCTGATTACCAGATGCAAGGCAGGACCAGACCC